>NC_058050.1:9703153-9920653 GCF_020085105.1 Siniperca chuatsi | reverse complement strand
AGCCTTGTTGTTTTGATCACATTCATCCAACTGAGCATAGTGTAATATTTCAGGCCTGGCATAACCTGTCAGCACTTCCCTTCAATCTAACCATCTCTCTCATATGATGATTGCGACAAAGTATCAGTCCTGCTCCCTGAGAAATTATGAAAGCCAATTACAACTGATCATGTTTTCCCTTTGCTGCTCCTCTCTCATGCTCTCCATCTCTCTGTTTATCCATCTATCACTCAATTGCCCTTTCTCACCCAGCATTTCTTTCTCTCTCCAAACTAGAGGTGGATCAAAATGCCCAGCCCAGCATGCATAATCCACAATACTGACCTGAATCCCCTTCTTTTTCTTTGCTTCCTCTGCTTCACTGTTCCTCTGTCACTGCTGCCCAACCCCTTAATTTCCCTCTCTCTCTCTCTCTCTCTCTCTCTCTCTCTCTCTCTCTCTCTCTCTCTCTCTTTCTTTCCTCCCTCCAGCTGTCCTTCTCCTCAAAGTGAACCCAACACACAAGATGGTTTTGTTGCTTTTTTCATGCTGCTTTGTGTGTAATCATCATATTCCTATCTCTTCACCTGTTTATCATGATCTCACTTTGTGAGAAAACACTTGTATGCAGGGTGGGTGTTTCCAAGGTTACCGCAGAGGCACTAAATAACTGTGACAGCTGTGGCTGGGGACTCTAGTCAAGCAAAACGATATCGCCATAGATACAGAGTACTAGTAAATAATGACACATCTAAATACAAACTAATTGGTATTATGAACTCAAACAGACAAAAACATGAGCCTGTTTCCTTAAACAGGTGAAAGCTGTGTCACGTGTGTGAGCAGTGTAACAGGAGGTTATTGGGTATTAAATAGCCTAATTATCTGCACTATGGCAAGGTTTCTGGAGTGCCAGGCAGTTGCTGCCAATGACAGCTCTTTAGGAAGAGACCCAAAATATAGTCACAGCTAACAATGCTACAAACCTGTCATTACATTCACTTTACTGAGAGGTTAGAGGCAGTGGAGAATGCCTGGATTGTAATCTCCACAGTAGTGTGTCTCTGGCCATCTGTGCCGCAGTGTTAGTGTGTGTGTCTAGTGGTCTGCGTGGCGTCTGTTCTGTGCCCATGCGGCTGGTGCTGCATTCATCTTTCAGTCACCCAAAAGCAGATGTCACCAGGACGATGGGGAGCGGCAGATTGCAGTGGCGACCGACCGGTGGCAGGTTGAAGGTGTCTCCGCCCCGCAGTGCCCAGCAGATGGAAGCTGAGGTCATTATCTGCTGCTCTGCTCATCTCCTTACCCCCCACACCCTCATGCCTTCTCTCTCTCTTACTGCGTCACTGTACTGCAAAGACATATCAGATCAGTTACTGTCTGATTGGCATTAAATGTAAACACATTATTAAGTGCTTTACATCATGCAAACACATTAGGCAACTTAAACTGTTTGTTCTGCTGTCAATTAAAACTCAATCACTCACTCACAGTCTTCTCTGTCGGCGTGATAAATGTTTCCTTGTTTACAGAGGTCGAGCATCACAACCCTGATACCAGTGATGGAAACTATTCATAGAGGCACAGCAGTAGGCCCAAGTGTTCTCTGCCCCAATTGTAGAGCCACTCCATTTCCTCATAAACAGCAAAAGTAAAGAAAAAAACAGCAATAAGTGGCCATTCAGAATAAATAAACCAAGTCAACAACTACAGGCAGAAAGTAGGGCAGTCTGGAAAGAAGCACTCTACCACAGCAAGCAGCAATGCCTGGTTTATTATGCTGCCAGCATCCTTCTATAATAAGCTGAGAGGGCAGTATGGAGGACATGGTTAATCCATGTTTACATGCTTCGTGTCATGTCCTTTCTGTGTGCCATGCTTCAGACAGCTGTCAGTAACAGTGGGTTTCCCTGACCACTGCAGTATGGAATGGCTATCTTGCATGCTAGGAGTGTCAGCAATTATCCCTCAAACTGCCACAGGCTACAGTATATTGAACAAATTTCACTTCCTGTGTGCCTACTGCTCCTACTGCTCCTGCTGCTCAGCAGCTCTCTGCTGTTCATTTTCTCCTCTCTTACAAATATGAGACAGACACACGCTCCAGATGTGTGATGTTATGCATTATTGAGGCCATGGAGTTTTTGTTGTGTTGTGCAATGGTGTTTGCAGCTCTGGCGCCTGTCCAGATGCACCGAGTTATTCTTGTTTGTTTGCTATCTTGGTTAAAGCAGCATTGTAACTATTTAACTACATATGGGCAGCTTCTCCTTGTGAGTGCGCAAGTTAGAAGTGTTTTACAGCTATGCACACATGTGGCACACATGTGCCGAACACCAGCTCACTGGGGCGTTGCTGTCTGGCCATAAGCTTCATTTTATAGAGCTACTGAAATGATCAAAGGTTAGGCTTGTATAATATGGCTTTCCATATAGTTTATTTAGCACTTATTTTTGTGTGCAACAGTTCAGCATACCTGTTCATTGTTGTCAGTCATATACTTTTGGACCAGCTAAAGCTGAAATCTTGAATGTCTATCATTATCATTGTGAAAATACTAAAATGGCACATTTGTTTGATGTATTCTTCTTAATTTGTATACTCTGCCCTGTCAAAGTTACAATGCCAATGCTGTGTAACTTAATCACTTTAACATTCCTTTCAACTGTGTGGTTGATAATATTTTCACTTCAAACCAACAACAGTGAGGTGAAACACTTTTAGCTACACTAGTTCACTAGTACGCTACTTCTCTCATTACGTTGTCTCACAGGTTTTAAATCTTCTAGCTTGTAAGTAAGGCCTATCATGTTTTGTTTTTACAAAAAACAAATAATATTAAAATTAAAAAAAAAAAAAAAAAAAAATACTGTTTCTAGAGCAGATTGGTTTGAACTGATTTTATGTCCCCATGCACCCAGAAGTTATTGTGTTTCATGAGCCCTTTAATAAAATGACCCTTTGTAATTATATTTTCATATAGGATTAACTATACCCGTATTTTACATAATTATATATAAATCTAAAGTTGTAATCAGTTTTTTAGTCATGACATATATGCTCGCAAAGATGGACTGCCTTTTCACTAGAATTAAAAACATAATCAGAATTTAAAGTTTTCAGTGAAACAATGGCTTAAACAACAACAACAAAGATGTGACACTGAATGAGATTTGAATGGACCCACTACTCATGTACGTTTATACGATCATATACGTACATACTCACATGTTTTCCACCAATATATCAGTGCATACACAGTCATGTACAATACATACACACATTGACACATGCATATACACATGCGCACTGCGTCTGTTTTGTCCGTTCTGTTGTCTCAAATTTAAATGAATGTTAAACTAATTTAATGGGGAACAGGGGCTGAAAATTGACTTTGACGTGAATTGCAACAGCTGTTGCATTTCTTTTTCCTGTGTAGAACTATTTATCAGTATTACCCTGTTAAATTAATTAACAGATATATTAAATATTATAGTCAAGTCAAGTTTATTTATTGTCCCCAATATCACATATAGTGACCCAGAAGGCTTTGCAGTGTTTAGATGCTTTATGCAACTGCCCACATAGTGACTGCCCATATCATCCGTAAATAATTCTATTAGGATGGAGACTGTTTGGTGTCCAGACAGAAACTCAATCATTAACATAATTCCAGACTGTGAGGCACACTTCAGTCTGCAGTGATGCTGCGTGTGTGTCCTCCTCCCCCAGTGGTGCATCTGATGGAACCGTTTTTGGCCCCTGTAGCATTTTAGTGAGTAATCATGGGGCTTTGGAGCTCTCAGTCCTCCATTTACATGTCAAAACCTCCCCGGGCTCTGGATGTAAGGGACCCAATTTGGAATGACAAAGCTCAGCCAGAGACAGCTGATCCACAAAGGAGGCCTGGTTAAGTTCTTCCTCCCAGTCACCAGCTGCTCCACTGACCCATAGTACCTCTATTCAGCAAACACACACAGGAGAGAGAGGGGAATGCTGCCACGCGCACTCGCGTGTAGCTGTGGAGAAACTAAGAATGGTGCTTTATTCTTATAAATCACTTAATATTTGCAATTAATTCTTGCCCCATTATTAGGACATGCTGTAGAAACACTGTAGTTATGATTCAGCCCCAAAATTAAACATCTCAGCATTCATTAGGAACATACCTGTCCCCCGTGTAGATAAAATATTGCTTTTCCTTGTATTTACAGCCTGATTTTAAATCGTTCACACCATAAACTCCACTCAGTTGTTGAGAATGCTTGCTGAATTTCTTTTTTCCTTAAATACCAAAGTGCTTTTACCACAAAAACAGGTCACACAAACAAATCCTTCCATGGTTGTGTCTTTGGGGTGTTGGTGACATTACTACTTACTGATGAATTCCAGTGCAGTATTTATGTATTTCACTTATTTATTTTTTAGAGAAACAAAGCATAGAACATCAGGTGAACTGAACTGTCATTGATTTTTAACACAGCCCTGCGTGTGCAGCATCTGTCACATGGAACTCCACTCTATTTGTGTCTGCCTCTGACATAAAGTGGCTTAGGGATTTGTCACCTCCCTCCCTGCATTGTGCACTGGAATGACAGGATACTGGCTGGAACTTGTAGGTCACACCCAGCATGTTTTTCTTGGATTTGTACTCGACATCCAAATGGAAACACATTGCTCCAACTCCCGTACTCCCACTTTCTACCTCATGCACCTGAATTCCAAGAGAAAAAACACAGGCCTGAGTTTGTAAGACAGTAATGGCAGGAGGAGATAACTGCAGGATCAGGCCCAGATGGTAAGGTATGACCAGCTTCTGTTGATGCGTGGAAGAGATTACATAAGTAGATTTAAACCACCGAAAAGGGGGACGTGTTTCATTAGCGTCACTGGTGCCAGATCTATATTTGGAGCATGAGCCCACAGAAACAGACGTGCAGGGATGAAAATAGCCTTTAATAGCCCAGTTTTGGAGCTTTATTCCATTCCACTCTCCTGCCACAAGGATAGTGACAGACGGAGTACACTCCGCAGAGAGCCACTCTATTCACCCAATCACAGTGCTCCCGTGGGCAGGGAAGGAAGGAGGAGAGTGTGGGAAAAAGGAGAGGGGTGGAAGAATGGGGGATGGAGATACAGAAGGACAAGATGTGGCAACAAGAATGAACTCAGAGCTGTGTGTGTTCTTTGAGAAGCCATTTAAGAATGATACTACAAATGAGCTGAGTAGCTTTACTACAAGGAATATTTAACAGTCAACTGCTTTACCTTCATGTTATATACAAAGGGATGATATTGCTACATACTGTATAAAAAAATTACAATTCAACAGATTTGCCTAATTTATCCCATGTTTATTGCTAAAATGCAACAACTTAATTATACAGTATCATTTGTTACAAATCCTATATAATACAGGTCTTTGTATTTGTACTTTATTTTTCTAAATTTCCTTGTAAAATAAAGTTTTGGCTACAAGCATTCCTCTCATCCCCAGACTTAAGTGCAACAGTAGAGTCAGTAGAGAGTTTCTAGTCAGTAGAGTCCAGAAGTGGCCTCAGACAGAAGGATAGTCAATGCTGCTGCAGATGCGTGGGGGGCTGGGAGGGACTGTATGGTAGAAACCCAATCTCCTCATATTGGGTGCCCATTGCCCCCAGAGAGAAAGCAAGAAACAAGAGGCCCAGCTGTCCTTAACAATGGACCTGTCCCTCACCAGCCAGGACTCAAAAGGCCTCATTCAGTCCCCAGGCTCTCCAAGGGCTGCTTCCAGAGAGACTAGCCAGAACATGCTTACATTCACAGCAGACGTGTCTGTCTCTGTTTTGGGCAAGTTTGTGTGTTTGTGTACGTCTGTATGCATACATGCTCAAGCATGTATGTGCATATTATTAGTCACCAGAAATAAACTAACACTTAAAAAATATAGTGGTGTGCATTGTGTTTCTGGATTCACTTTGTTGTATAGTGGTGGGTTTTTATTCACACAGTCAGAGAGCCATCACGTCAGAGATTTTCATCATAGCTCGAATAGAGTTTAATAGCAGAAAAATCACAAGTATTAACAGAAGGATCAGTAGTCCACAATGCAGCTCTGCTACAAGACTTGAACTTGTTGTGTCAGTGCTTTTTAGAGCCAGCATTGAAGCCCACAGGGGGTGTTTGATACTCAAATGAATTTAAGTGACTTTTTAATAGACTTTTCTGGTGTACCCACTTTTCCTCAACCTGCATCATCTAAATTGACCTAGTTAATGATTCACATGATTCAACATTTCCTAGATTTTCTTTCCCCTGAAACTGTACCTGGAATTGCAGTTTAGGGGTTGCAGCATATTAACGTTTTGTCTTAGAGTTCTGTGCTCAAATACCAGTATACAAATACAAACATTTTCCAATGTCTACTGGGTTGCAGATGGGCAAACCTTTGGAAAAAGGCAGGCTAGGTGTTTCCCCCTATTTCCAGTCTTTTTGCTAAGGTAAGCTAATTGTCTCATGGCTCTAGCTTCATAATTAGTGGACAGATTTACGACTGGTATCAATCTTCTTATCTAACTCTCATCAAGGAAACAAATAAGCTTTCATTTACAAATAAGCATTTCCCAAAATGTCAAACTATTCACTTAAAGTAAATATTCATTCCATACTTGTACCCCTACTGTAAAAGTACCAAAACTTTTGTATGATAAAATACCTTGCCTTTCACAAAATCTATAGTGTGTGATGCTATCAGAGGAAACATGCATGCATATCAGCAACGTGGCAAGTGACCTGCTGTGCATTTATCCTCATCTCGTCCATTTAAATTATACAGGAAATATTGAAGCTTTTTGGAGGTCTTCCAAGCAAAATTCCATTTTGATATCATCTATAGTATCTCCAGTGTAGTGTACATTCCAACTCTACTCATCCCAAAAGACATTGCCCTTTTTTATCATGTGGGGAAGGGAACAGTAACTAAATCTGGACTGCCAGAGCCTGGCAGTTGGTCCAACCCATCCCAACCCCAGAAATCCCAGGTTTGATCAGGACCATATGTTATAATATTTATTTTGCAAATGTCACACATCTGTTTGGTAGGCACTGAAGCATTGTGATCTTTAAGCCCAATTTACATGATGAACAGAAGTCAATTTGTGACATTACCTGACACTGTTTGCGTTGTGAAGATGTGTAAACCCAACCCATCTGGTACTCCAAGCATGTTGTGAAAAATGCTATTATTTATTTTCAAAAACTTGATGATCGGCATCTGCTCAACATATTCATAAAGTTTCTCTCATGATCACCCCCGTTGGCTGTCAGTTTATATTGTGTGCTAGCTGTTGATTGTTTATGTGGATGGTGTGCTGGTGATAAGTGTGTGCATGAGCGCATGGAGTTTGAGTAAATACATTCGGGAGATAGACATGTGGATGAGACAAAGAGAGGACGACATTGTGTGTGATGGTGTTTTGTGTAGGTGACGATCCCCCAGGTATTCCCCAAGAGCGAGGTCTTTATTCCATGCAGCACAAACACAGCCAGCACTCCACAGGGGAAAGCACCAGTCAGTCAGTTCCAGGGCTTAAAGCAAAGGCTTCCCTTCCCCCCATCACAACGATGATCCTCACACACTCAACCCACACATGGACATGGACATGCATGCAAAATACACATATGCTCAAAGGCATATAGGAGAATGTTTACACACACACACACACACACACACACAGACACACACACACGCACCGGGTTGGCCTCTTTATCCTTCACACACTCAATTGTCCTCAGTGCCCTCCCTCTGTTTATTCATGGCGACCCCAGTGCTGATACCATCTCATTCTATCTCAATTACATCAGCCAACTCCCTATCCTCCTCAGCAAGAACTGTTTTTCTTCTTCTTCTTCTTCCCTTACGCTTGCCCTTGTACCCTCTGTCAATTTTTTCTGTCTCCTTCAACCAGTATTTAGTATATATAGTAATAGGCTCCATATCCAGATAAACATAAAAATAAAAATAAATATGAACACTATGATTGGCACCTGTGTCAATAGGTGTCAGGTATGAGTTTGATGGTTTAAAACCCAAACAAAAAACCAAAGTGGATTTAAGATGAATAAGAGAGGGGTACAAAAACATGCTCCATGGGAAATGATTCGGCGGTTGCTTTCAGTTGCATCACTGCTCTTTGTTACTCCAAATAATAAGTCGTACTGGTCACACATTATAAACCCAAAGATTTTTAAAAGTGTAGCATGATGTAATTTGACAAACATAACAGAAAATGCAACAATGCTTGTGAAATATGATGTATTACTTGTGCTCTTGTGTTCATGGTTATGTGCTCCCGTAATTACATGTCCCCCCTTTTCTCAGCTTCAGAAATAATTTCTAAAGCCCTAAAAAAAATCCTAAATATTCCTTACCTGCTGGGATATGTCATTCTCCATAAAGTGAAGGATTATGGTCTCAGTGTGTCATAAATCACTTTTACAGATTAGATTTTTAAATCCCCATAGCAGCTAAGGGTTTATTCTCATATTGTCTTTTTCAGTCACGTTTATAAGTCACAGGTGTCTTGCTGCTGCAAACAATATCATCACATCATCCAAACTGTTTTATTTCTAACCCTTCTGTGTAGTATTTCATCACAATTCCAATGTGACGCATCAGACAAATAGCTTGATGATCCACATTGTTCACATCCCTGCTGCCTTTTATCATGATTCCCTTGCTACTTTCCTTGCTCTCTGGTCAAGTGCTCCGATTGTATTTCTCACAGAGCACTATACTTAATCAACTGCCTTTTGAAAGTATCCTCTGAAGGATCTTCTCTAAATGTATTATAGTAAAATTAACTGTGATAACGATTAAAGCTGCTGTGGGCTGTGCTGTGAAGTGTATTACCCCTGGTGCTGCTTTTGATGCAGAAAGAGAGGGGTATTTTGGCAAATTGGCCCTGATTGCACATAATAAATAGTTGCAGTTATTGTTTACAATGATAATGGTGACATTTAGTTTGTTGCTTCTTGGTTTGGCCATTAATGGGGTTTTTTCCTGTTTCTTGAGTGTGTTGGGTAATGTGCGCCTATCTGTTGCAAAATACACAGACACACACACACACACACACAGGAAAATTGAAAGTCTGCCATTGAACTTCTGCAATGTAGTGGTCATCCACTTCCTGTGATAGACAATAACAGGAAGTGGTTAACACGGTCCCTTACAGGCATCCCCAGTAGTAGAAATGCATGCAATTCCTTCCACAACAACATGAAAAACTGTGGACGGCAGGAAAAGGTGTGGTCTCACTTTTGGCTGAGCCATTCATGTGACGGATGTACAGACACATAATGAAGGGTGTGTCTGTTTTAGTTTTGGTTAAATATGTTATAATAAAAGCCTAAAAATCTGTTTTAATATATCTTTGTAAATCTTTATTCATTCTTAAGATATGTTATTGATGTATCTGGCCCTCTGGATTAATTTTGTTGTTGGATGGGGTATTAGTTTATCCCTGCAAATAAATAACACTGCCTTTTAAGATATTTTCAGGGTAGCTATAGCACAATTGCTAACATGCTGATGTTTAGCAGGTTTACCATCTAAGTTTAGTGTGTTAGAGTGCTAACATTTACTAATTAGCACTTAATGGTGGGGTATGCGATTATAATCCAATACAGGTCAAATTCAGCAAATATCTCCTTGCGGAGATAACATTAGTTTTCAAGGTATTTAATCATAAACCAAAGTATTGGACAAATTATAATTTGAGTTTATGGTGGCACTAGATGAAAAGTCAGGGCAATCCATCCAATAGCTGTTGAATCTGGACCAAAGTGGTGGACCTAGTGGCCGACCGACAGACAGACGGATACTGAGTGCCTAAACATAACCATAAACCATGTTAATCATGGTTTAGTTGCTACGAGCAGTGGGTAAAACAAACTAAATATATTGTCAATAAACATTTTGCAAATACTTTTACTTAATCAACATTTCTGTGAACTGGAAGACACGTTCATTAAAAATGTTTCCTAATTATGTTGATAAAAAAAAAAAGTCACTGGGGCAGCATCTCGTTTTTTTCCTAAAAGTATTTGCTGTTGCAAATTAGTATTCTATAAAATGGGGCTGCCCTGGGAAAAACTCCATTGTAGAAGAAGCAGAGATACTAACTTTTTCATTGGCAATAACCTAAATAGACCATGACACAATGTGGCCAAAGGACATGTTGTGGTAGAGTGGGAGCATGACTAAATACTTGATTGCTCTTTCTTTCCTACTGCGATTTGTATTTGTATTTGTATGCAACAGCGTAGATATTTTCTTGTCAAGAAGCAATCTAGGAAAAGAAGGAAATCTTCCCCTGCAGTGGAAGTAGATGAAGGAGACTAAAACCTTGTCTGTCACCTTACATGTGTAGCATTGGTTGTTATGTCTTGCAAAGAACATATCAGCTGTCTTCTATGATTTTAAATTACTGTATGTCAGATTTAATACAGAATCCCTCAACCACATATGTATAAGTGAACATTCATGCTTATTAAGCTTATTTAAGCTGTCTGTATCCTATGAAGTATATTATCTACCATCCTTAATAAGCATTCATATGTGCAGCTACCAACGAAGTGATGATACTTCTTTCTCTCTCTCAGTCTGTAATTAATGTTCTTCAGGGGATGTGTAAATATAGTTGCTCAGTCTTTTAGCCAATTATGCAGAACAAAGACGGCGGATGTCAGCAGAATCCTCAGCGCTCTGGGAGCTCCCAGCCCAACCAGGACTGACCTTCAGGCTTTCACTTCTTTGACGCTCCTTATCAGCACACATTACTTTGTTATTGTCATCCAGGCTCAGTGCAGTCTTCCAAGGACAGTTTGGGGTATGAATCATGCCAGAAACAAACTTTAATTTTAAAGTTTTTCCAGCATAATTACCCTGCCAAACAAAGTCTATGTTGTTGACCTATCATATTGAACTATTTGTGTCTTTTTGTTTCTGATGATCACGATCAACGACGGTATGATCTTGATTGTTTACCTTTTGACACGATATCTTCCTTGACGGTAGAAAATGGAAAAAAAAGTCAAGTCAGCTTAATATCAGAACACAACAATAAGTTACATTGTATGCATAAAAAACTTGATATGCTGTTGAAATGTAATTGTATTTCACACCAGCCTCACTCTCTCAGGTTTGTACAAACTAGCCATCCATTACCCCCCTGAAATTTTCACGTGTTTACTAAATCAATCATGATGAGCCTAGTTAATAAATGGGGATGACCCTCATCTTTAGTTCCCAGACAACAATATGATGAGGGATGTCTTCTGATGTCATCTGATTTTGTGATTATTAGGTACCTAGCCCCAGCTTGGTCATCATTACCAACCCACATTGGGTTTGATTTCAGCGCCTGGGAAGCAGGCATGCTGGAATAGACTGCTAGGCCTTATAAGAGAAGAGATGACAGTAGCTGCTGATCTTAGAGCTATAGTCATTTATGATGACTTGTGTTTCTATTACAAAAATAAAATAAATAGCAGTGAAGTGCATTACAAAGGCATTTCTCTACCAGCCTAGGCTTGTGTATGTACACTAAGCTCTCACAGTAAGGCTATCACTGCTGCCACTTAGGTCAAGTGGCTGAGCAAGAGGAGCAAGCTCCCTGCTTGTTTCTCTGCTCAGTGGGCCTTCACTGGCTCCAATGTATGGAGAGTGCCTCCTCTGCAGCTCTCAGCTCAGCAGTGAGCAGTAGTGGCAGTCACTTCTACACTGTCCATCTGTATCTTGAGTATGTTCCAAATAAGCATGCACGTGCGATGGTCCTGCTCTTCCATTGGTTAGGAGAATTGGGTCTCTTGAGTCTAGTGTTTTGTTGATTGAGGGAGTGACATTTTTAGTGACAAGGCCTGAGAACCAATCAGTGAACTTCTACTACAAGGAACGAGCAAGAGGGATATTAATCCGGCTAGCTAAGATAGCCAGGTTCTAACCAAAGGAAGAGCAGGAGGCAGGTGCTTTAACATATGCAAACCAACACAGTGTGCAAGACATCAGAGACAGAAGCAGGGTATTTAGCCATATTTTTGAAAAGAAGACTATTGGAAAACACTGTACTGCAGGAGTATTTCTAAACATTTGTTTCTATAGACATTTGGCACTTTTTGACCTGATCAAACTAATGTTGTCCATGGAGATAAAACTACAAACGTGTTCAGACTCTTCAGACAAGTCTCTTACAGAGGTGGGTGATTGACACATCCCTGTTATTGTTTGTTTTGTTGAATATACATATTTGCAGGTAAGTGCAGGTGCAGGTAAGTTTAAGTCGCTCCCATTTCTTGGTCCATCAGCATTTACCCACACCTCAGTAAACAAACTAACTTTTCTGTCACTTGTTGAACTGATGTGTTCGGGTTGTCACAGGTTATTTGCATTATTTACATGACATAATTGATTTAATTTGCATAATAAGGAACAGCCCTATCATTCTAGCATCTGGACTTTTGCCACAGAATCCAGACACCACAATTATTTTATTTTTTTCATAGAACTAGAGTTACGATGTGTAACTATATCACAGTTGAATGTGTAGTGTATCTTATTCTCCAACAATGATATACCTTTTTTGCTGAATATGTAACATAATGACAAATATTTTATTATATCCCATATTATATCTCACAAACCAGCATATTTGAGCCACACTAGATGGCCATGCAGCAGTTCCAACAAGGTCATTTTATTGAAAAGGACACATGGACCTTCTTTACCCCTGTCACTACTTCACTCTACAATGATCCATTTCCAATTTACCTTCATGACTAAAGACGATCTTACCACAATGATAAAGAGTCAATGAGTACTGGAATGGCTTCAATCCACAGGATCCATAAAAAAGTGCTGTGACCTGTGATGAAAAATCAGACAAGGCAATCGGAGGTGTGGCTCATTGCCTACAGGATGTCTGAAAAATGGGTCACACATGTGGGAGGACTGATCCTTGTGTCTGCGTTACAAAAAACAAAAGGATTCATGCTTGCCACAGTATACACAGGGACCGTGACTCCCTCAGTGCTGATGGGACTGCATTGGGGGCAGGGAGCATTGGTGGCCTTGCTTAATTAGATTTAGTCTTGGTTGCATCCAACCTGAGGGGGGATGAATGTGCTGTGCAAACAAAGTGGACATTCATCAGTGTTGCCAATCACACCGGACGTGATTAAGTTACACACCCTGTGGCCACAGTGCTGGGGCTAGCGTTACACTGGTCGCCAAGGCAAACATAAGCACGCTGCACTCACAGGCTCAAAGGTCAGAAGGTGTTGGACTCTGTTTTTACATAAATATCCAAAGAGGTCACATTAACATCTAAGTATTACACCCAGGGTAAATTATCATTTAAGTGATATGTTAAAAGGTGAAACCAGTAGACTGAAGAGCTCTGTAATGGCATACTGTTATCACTCACATAAAAAGTTCTACAACCCATAAGCTGTGAAAAATTCATTAGTGCTGAGTTTCTAAGCAACCCACTTTGTCTACTCTAATAACACTTACAGAGAATACATCACATGGATTGATATACATTGAAAGGAAACTCTCTTTATTCATGTATCTTACAAAATGCCTTATTTGTAAAGATTCTTACTGTAAACAAATGTTGAATTAAAATGTAACGCTGAAAGTTTGCAAAGTATATTGAATGTTCTCACCAAGACCTACATTTTTCATACAACGTAATTTTCTATCTACAATCTATTTTCTATCTTTCAATCACTTGTTTTCTTATAGGCAGAGTCAGTTCATGATGTAAGCATGTGCTGAATTCCAGTCAAGCAGAGTTGCATCAGTTGAGTTTAATTACTTTCAGCATGAACAGTTTGGATCCCATCCACTGAAATCATATTTGCATCATTTGAATTGGAGGGCTGACACTGTCTGACACACAGTGTGCAATACTATGTACACTTAGTTAGATTCAAATCTTGACATAAACTGAAATATGACAGCTTAATCAGTAAGATTACTCAAATTTCAAGCATTTGGGTAAGACTGAAGTGGAATTGATAATTGACTTGACTGGATTTTGCTAATGCCGACTACTTGTGGTGTATGTCTTGAGGAATTTTAGGGAGCTCTCTTCTCTTCCACTTGTATCAAGAGTAAACAGGAAGCGTGTGGCATGTTATAAGAGGGGGAGGGGAGGCACAAGCTTAGAAGGAAAGCAAACTGGAGGGAGAAGAAAGAAGAAGAAAGAATAAACTGTTTTACACACCCATGCAGTTTATATATATAATTTAGTTTAATTTGAAAGTTTACAGTACATAAAAACAATAAAGACTGAGGTGGAAAAGGTGACAGACAACAAAACTCCATGGCCACCAAGCACTGTGTGATAGCATTTGACATTCCTGTGTGTTTTAAAAATAGTGCTCTAAAGAGGAAGAGAGAAACATGATGTGCAACATTTTGTCGCTGATCTGTCACACACATGACACTGAAACAGCAGCTCACTTTGAGCAGTGTACCCAACACATCAACCTTCTGAAGATCAATAGTGAAGATAACTGAAAAGATGAGTTAGCTCTGTATGTTTCTTATATCAGTCTTGGTTGCAGTGTCCCAGACCTGCCTGGTATCTGTATGCAACTTGTTGGCTGGCACTTAATTGATCAACAGCACGCATTTCGCAAAAAACCTAAAGACCCCAGGCTGCCAGCCTCTCATCACTTGGCACAGACACACCATGTAAATTTCATGACTATAGCATGTTATCACTGCCAATTCTTCCCTTTGAGGCAGATTCACTGGGACACCCACAAAAGCCTGAGCATTTATCTTTTATAATGCTGTTTTTGTCTCTATTTGACGGTCTCATTGAAAGATTTAGGGAGACGCTTAATCCTATGGGTCTAGTCAGGTAGACACATGCTGCTACTGCTGCTGTTGTGGTGATGAGACCTGCAGTAGAGGGACGGAGGGAGGTAGGGTGCAGACTGACAAGCAGACAGACAACCATGGATGCTAATATAGCAGAGAGGGCGGTGCTGATGGCCTGTTGCCAAGGTGACATGGGCCAGCCGGGTTCTGTCTCATTTGCAGATGCAAACGAGACCTTGCTGCTCTTATCGAAGCTTGCTAAGCCTCCTCTGGAGACACAAACTGAACCCCCTCCTCCCTGGAGAACAGCTCCTGCATACACCTGAGCTGAGAAAGGAGGGGATGCGCAACTATTTATTTGCTTTTCACGTTTGCTTGTGATGTGCCTCCTTTGTGCCGTGTCTGTCTTGGCTCCTTTGAGAAAGAGGGATTGCTTATAGTTTCTAAGTGTCCAACAACCCCCACATTGACATCTTCCCTCCTTTCCTATTCCATTGATTCTCTGTGTTGAATTGGCCTTTTCAGAGAGGGGGGCTGATGGCAGCGTGCGCTGTTGAATAACAGCCCTCAGCCGACGCAGCACTCCACCCCAGCGACAACAAAAAGGCAGACTCCTTTGTTTGGCTGGAGGTAAACAGCTGGGAACAGATGATGCTGGCCGGGCTGATTTACGTGGCCACAGCTACCGTGGTGACAAGGTTTTGTTGTGATAAGGACAAACAGATGAGAGGTGAGGGAGGGAGAGGAGAAAGGCTGAGAGAAAGAGAGCATGAGAAGTCACGTCAGATGAATTTCGAGAGCAATTTGTTTATGTTTAGGTTGGTTTGAAATCCCATCTAGAAAGCACTTCCTGAACACACCTGAGAAAAAACAGAGTGCCTAACAATAGACGTATCGGTGTGATTCCACACAGGTTTGAGAATAAACAGCAGCAAATTACAAGAAAAACACACCAAAGAAAAAATTAAGGGAGAGAAAACACACCATCCCCATTCTTGTGTTTTTCTCTTTTCAACAAACACAAATATATTTTGTCTTGAATTATAATAACCAATAACTAGCAGACAGAACAGAATTATTGCGTGCTGAGTTGTGATAATTTGGAGGTACAGAATACAGAACAACAGTAATGAAAATGCCATTAACAAGTGTGGCTAACGCGCACTTATGAGAAACACCACATATGCCGCACAGACCAAATCCTGAATGGTTAAATGGTCATGAATAATTAGGGCATTCTCTCACTGAGCAGATGTCTCTTTCTGCCGAACACAGCTTCTCGCAAGAATGAACGGCTGGGCAAGATAAGCCTGGTGGAGAAACAAAGTGGGGTCTCATTGGATAGAAGTGGAGAAGGGAGGAAGATAGGATGCTGTGGCCTGTAACACAATATACCATGTGTGCACAATCACACACACACATGCATATATAATGCAAAGTCTCACAATATGCACACAAGCCCTGATCAATGCCTCAAGCCTCCTGACCCTCCCCCAGTACACATAAGCACACTGCACTGACATTATTTACGAGCATTCCCACTTGAAGCCCCTCAAGTCTGGAGAGACTATGGTGGCACGGCCCCACTCAGCTACATAGTCACTGTGTCAGTGAACCCATAAATTACTCACCTTATCCCTCAAATATTGATAAGGCAATCATCATCTCACCAATACAGAGGGGACACATTTTCTTCACTTTATTATTGAGCTCCAACCATTGTTGTATAGAAGATTCCACCCTTTTCTGTAATACTTGTTGTCAATTGCATAAATACCTCAGAATACTCATTGGCTTCATTTGTTTCCTCCCATGTTAAGTAGTTGCATCACACTGTTAAAGATGTGTGGTCGAGGGGAGTGGTTTTATCCATATTACAGAGAATGGATAAACTCTTCACTAACAAAAATAAACCAAAATTGGACAGAGAGGCTGTGATAAATGAATCTGAGTCGAAGTGGAAGACAAATTTTCCTATTGACAAAAAACACTCATCACAAGGTCCACTCTGTAGATGTTCTGGAGCTTTCGATCGTATCACATGATCTTCCTCTGCAGATGGAGCCACAGACAGAGTTGTGATGGAAATATAGATGTTCAAACTTCCATTTTCCCCCTTCTCATTCATGTTGTCTTAAAAAATGTTATTCATTGCTGCCCAGTTTTAAAATGGTTCCTCTCTGGGCTGCTGTCAGTTGATATTTTAGTGCTCAATTGACACAACCCACTGCCCCTCCTTGACCTCTCTGCTTTAATCAGAGCTAGCCCCATAGAGTGTGATCGAGCTTCAGGTTCCAGGAAGTCACTGGCCAACTAGTTCCAGCACGTTATCTCACCTTAAAATCACAACTTGTCAGATTTTGTATGGATTAAACTAATGTGTTAATTTGTGAGCTTTACAGGTGCTGGAAGGCAGATTTTACCTTAGGCTAGCTGTTTCCAGTCTTTATGCTAGGCTAAGCTAACTGTCTCCTGGCCGTAGCTTCATATTTAGCGTACAGACGCCAGACTGGTGTCAATCTTCTCATCTAACTCTCAGCAAGAAAGCAAGAAAGCAAGTAAGCATATTTCCCAAAAAGTCAAACCTTTGATGTTGATAGGGTGTTTCTCACCAGCACGGTCTAAACTCCATCAGGGATATTTTTGTGTTTTCATGGGGTCAGATCATCCCATGAAGGATGGAGTCTATATCTCCCCAGCTTTTACTATATTGTGCAGTAAATAACATACATTTCATTAATAAATGTCTAAACCTTTCTTTCAATTAGTCTCTCCAAGTTGAACTGAACAGCTCTCAAATCTGTGCTCAATGACCAGCTACATTTTAGCAGTCATGGACCAATGGTTTTATTATGTATAAATGCATTAACAGTATCTAAAGGTCATGTCATGCCAGGCAGAATGAAGTGTATTCAGTGGTCCGGCACACTGATTCGACTTGACTGTTATAATTATGTGGACAGTTATAACTGTCAACAGCCAGAAACATGACTGTGATGGCCAGCAATAGTGGTTCACGTGTAGGTGTCTTGCCACCATTCACTCATACACATTCGCACACAGTTATGTATTCAACCTCACACTGTAAAAGGTCAGCTAAGGAAAACAAGTGAGGTATCAATATATAGATTTGTCTCTTTGGAATCAAATCAAGGCAAGGGGTCTCAAACTCCGGGATTTGAAGCAGGGGAAACAATAATTGGTTGTTATTAGGCAGATTGAATTACAGAGATATAGATTCAACTCGATCAATGGCTAGCAAACAATTTAGCACTTGAAGCTTATTGATTTCCACAGCTTTCCATAGCCTACATGCTGTAGGGATTTTGGAAAGCCTTGATGGCTTCAGGTATGGCTGTATTATGACAGGGAACAAAGAAGTGAGTCAGAAGGAGACACTGACAAAAACTCCTCTGCTATGATTTGAAGAATTATCGTTCCCCTGTATTGAACTCAGTTGTAAGAAAGCTGCTCTTAACTCTAGCTCTTCTACTGCCTCATTGCTGCAAAACCTCGTATAGAAACTGAATAATCTCCCTGTTTTGTAGATGATACAGTGAAACGGCTTAATGTGGAAGGCACCCCTGTTTGTCATAGTAAAGTTGTCATGACTAGATAAAGGAAAAGCGTTTTGCAGTTACAGCCTTCATTTTGTTTTCTGACAAATGCTGCCTTCCTGCCATCCTCAATTGAGTACAAAAACTGTCACTTTATCAGTCACATGAAGCTTGATGTCTGAACAAGAGAATGACTTACGGGTTGCCTGTAAATCTAGACAACTATGACTGATTCTGAGTTACCTTTGCCATCCTATGAATTTGTTCATGACTCACATGCATCACAAGTCAAACAGTCATGTGCTCATGCCTTGATATCTGGTGGCAGGGGAGTTGTATTTGTCTGCCTGGCTGAAGCAGAATATACGTCCATCAAAGCCCATCAAACAGGCAGTGGTATTTATGTTTGTGTGAGGAAGTGTGTGTCCTGATCACCACATTTCCAAGAAATCCCCACAGGAGGCAGCTTGTGGCACCTCATCCTGTTTCAGTGATAATGCCATCATTGTCCTTTTGGTAAGGGATGGAAATGAGCTATGCTCTTATGGTTGAATTGCTGCCATAGTCAAATAAGGATGTCTTTGTCCACCCTGGATCACCAAACCTATTGTTGGTTTTCCACTTCTTATCATGTATGTGTAATGATTCTTGGCATGGCAGCAAATTTATGAAACATTAAAAGAGAACAGCAGCCTTGTAGCAGTGGTTTTTCACAGCTCTAAACTGCAAAACATTTCAAAAGTGTTTTTGAAATTGCTCTAACACATCAACAGTGTTGTTTGGTTTGTGTAGGTGTTTCAGTTCCTCATGGCAAAATGGCACATCACAACAGGGTGATCACAGTTTTTTCAGAAGGAAGTGAGTTACTAAAGCTGACTTGGGAATGGCTTCTACTTGTATTCTTCCCCTTGGCAGAAATGGCAAACTGACCTCATGTCACCATTTTTGAATAAACTTCACACCTCCCAAAATGCAACTGGAGGTGTGAAGTCATTTCATCTTCTGCTCAAAGCTTCCAGCTGGAACAAAAAGTAAAACCGGGAAATTGTTAAGTGGAAAGTCGTTGCTAGCCAGTGACTGATTGCTGCCCATTTTGATTTAGAAAACATTTGCTTCCAGTTACGTCTGCATAACTAGAAGTGAGAGATGCTTTACCATTCGTAAGAATGAGATTTAGGATAAAATCATAATATGCCTTTTTATCAAACTTTCACCGCAGACATGGTTAAAACCCCTTGAAGCAAATTGTGATTTGTGGTATTGGGCTATATAAATAAACTTGCTTTGAGCATTCTTTAGCAATTAATTACCTTTTTTTTTTTGGTTTCCTTGTTATAGTTAAGGCGTCAGTATGCTTCAACCAAAGTGCTTGTCGGCTGGTCGAACAGCATATAAAACCCACTGACCCCACACCTTTCTGATGTCGGAATAGGGGGGACAATTTTTGTAACTTTCCAAAGTCGAGAATCAGACATTCACACCCACTTCAAGCTGCGATTTGCCAAAACTGCTTCATTACATTGCTCCCTAACCTTAACCATATTTATTATTGTAACCATGATGACAAAGGTCCACTTGTTATTTTAATCTAAACCACAATGTTTCCCTAACCTTAACAAAGTACTTATTTTAACCGTAATCTTTCCCTAACCCTAACCAAGTAATTTTTGTGCCTAAACCTAACCAGACCTTAACCATAGCATTGTCACATCATAAAACATATTTATTTTTCAACAGTAATTTGTAACAGTTTCAAAAGGCACAGAAAAATTATGTTGTCCTGCTGATGGGGGCATCAGATCAGAAAACACTTCTATGTCTCATTCTAGAGGGCATGGATAAACAACATACTTTGTTGGATTAGCCAGTTGTTGTAAAACTCAAGGTCTCTTTATTCATTCTTTCCAAAACTACTTATGTCACTTTTCATGTGTACAACCAAGTGCAACGCAAGAAGAGACTAACCGAAAGTGTGCGCTCTTATCCCCATTTTGTACAGGTCATTGTGTTGCAACTACTAAGACATGCAAAAGACAGAGCTCTAGGAGAGGGATCAGAGCAGTGTGACACAGGAGGAGGGCAGGCTTTTGCCCCATCTTCGAGTGTGGCCATTCAGAACAGGTTTAAACACTTCTGCCCTCAGAAGTTATCAAACAACGCATTATTCAAAATAGTTTGTTTCAAGCATGCTGACACCAAATGTGAGCAGAGATTCATTCTTCCAGATCTGTTGAGGCATTCGTACCAGTTAGGAGTCACTTGCACAATGAATGAGCATGCGTTCTCATTAGTTTCCCAAAGCTAACATGCTATATAACATCGGATGGAGGCCCAGGACAACCTACATGAATCACTGCCAGGATTTTAACTTGAGTTTATCTGTTAACCCAGGCATCCAATTAATCTTTCAGGTAGGACTTCGAAATGATAGGGTTGGTAAAGTGCACCATTAGACCATTATGATTTTAAACATACTATACATACTACTGTAGTTCAAAACTGTTTTTCTGCATATTAATAGCAATAATGACTTATTAACACTTGACTGCCTGAAACTGTTATACGATTTCTCTTATGACAGAACTATACTTACGATACTTGATCATTTTTTTTGTGATGATTTTTAAAAAGTAAAAGCCAATGATCCATAAAATGCTAAACCTAAGCTATTTTTTATTTTATTTAATTTTTTTACCATTGTGTTTTTACATTTTTTTCCAATGTGAAAACAGTTACTTGATGTTTGTCACTCAGGGGAGGGTGACCAATGGAACTTTCACACAAGTATATATATATACAATTATACAAGACCTTGTAATTCATTACAAGCTTTATTTCAACATCAGTAAAAGGGAGCCTGACTGTCAGGTTCCTTTTTATTCAAAAACCTCACCTCTACTTTGGAACTGTTAACTGACAGCCTGTCGAAATCTTTGCAGTTGCAACATCAGAAAATACCTCCATGTGACAGCAGAAGCACTGCATGGCAGTGTAAATTTGTTGGCAAAATTATTCTTATACTTAAATCAGTTACAAATCTGTATTGTCACAGGCACAATTATGTGAAAACTTAAATTAAGTTTCCCCGCAGAAAATCAAGATTCAGAAGGCCACATTTGGACAAGGTTGACACACGTCTGTGTCACAGAGAGATTCTCCATATATTTTCGTATTCACCACCATTATTAATGAGGATCCCTCCCTAATGATCTTTCAAAGTGAAAGAAAAGTTGATAATTCAATGGGTGGCACACTGGCACTAAACTTGATTGACATTATACTGGAAATCAAATCAAACCTGAACAAAAAGTGTTGCGCAAAATGTTTTCAGCCACCCAGCCTTCATCAGTGTTGATACATCCCAATACAATCAAGTGATTATGCACTCTGTTATAGAACTAGACAATTTAGAATGAAAAGGCTAAAGTGCAGTGCAGTGTATTGTACTGGGAAGTATAGAAACCCATAATAAAAGATGAGTACAGCTAACAAACATGCACAGTGAAATGTTATTTTGGTCATAAACCAGACATTTTTACTGCGCAAACATGCCAGTTAAAATTTATTTTGGAGTGTATTGCTGCAGTAACACTGCCATAATCAGAGATTGCTAACAATATACATCATACTTTGAGAGTTTTTCGTAGAACTGTCCACGAAATGTCCCTCCATATGTTTCAGGTATTTGTCTTCAATAAAAAAATCCTCAACATGCAGCTCAAACAGCCTTTACTCTACTAGCCAATGCATTCCATGCAAAACTGAAAACTGTCGATTATGCAACAGTTTGATAGCTCTTTTTGAACAAAACCAAAATGAGGGCATTATGAACTTAATTTTTCTATGAGAGGAGTTCTCTGTTTTTAACAGTGATCACTTGTACTTGTTCCAGTCCCATGCTGTTTTCTCCCCTGACTAAACACCATGCAGCAGGGTGGAGGTCAAGACAGAGGCAGCAGATAAGAGGGACACAGGAGAAGAGGGAGAATGGAAGAGGGAGGGGAGGGCGTACTCCCTGACCGCAGAGCACAATGTCTTATCTTGTCCTCTGTCCTCCCTGTCGTTATCTCATGCACATGGATGTGGAGACTGTGCACAGCTGTTTGCTGCCTGCAGAAATGGAAATAATAATGTAAGGTTTTATACAAATGAAAGTGTTGCATCAGTCATATGCAAACAGCCAGAGTTCCCTAAGAAAATAACTAACATAAAAGTTAAAACTGCATATAGGAAACAAGTATTTGAAAGTGCAGTTGCTCTCAAGTAAAAACCAAGATGTCACAGAGGCTCCAAATATTCCCTCTCACCCCCAAAATGCTAAATGTGTGATTTGGTTTGGCCAACAACCAAGATATAGTATGTTCTATTTTAAAAGCCAGATCTAATTGTACAGAGCAGTCTTGTTTGGTCTGAAGAAAAGAGTTTTTCACCCAAAGTAGATGTAAATATTGTGTAAAATAAATAGATTTAAGAGTAGCAAATACTTGTAGCTTTAGTGCCCAGTCAGAACAGAAAATGGTACATGGAAATTCATTTGCATGTCCATACAAAATAGGTGGTGCTGGGAACTTGGTGACGTAATGACTGGATGCGCTCTCGGTCGCTAACTAGACAATGATTTAACGTAGTTAGGCAAACTGACTGTTTGCTCAGCCCTGCATAACTTGTAACCCCACATATATTTAGTAAATGATGTGCTCCTTGCCGCTTTGAAAATAACACTAGGTTACTACTGTAGGCAGTAAGCTAGTTATCCGGGTATGCTAACACTTTCATTCTTGTGTTTTTGGTTTTGGAAATGGGATAAAGACATCACCTGCATGTGGAGAAATCCAAAGCCTGACAGGTCTGCTGTGCCTAGTGGTATGGTGGGATTTAGCAGACGGTCCATTCAAAGAAATGTGTTTGTTCCATCCGCTTGCGACAATTCTTTTCCAGTCTTTGTACTCCAGACAGACAGAGCAACGTTATATAAAATTGGACAAAGCTAATACGATTGCTTCCTCCATTTTGGTCTCTGTTCTCTCAAAGGTCAGCACTGTTAAGATGGCTTGCAATTGGCAAGTCACATTCAGTTGAAATTAACTGTGCTACCCTCTGCTTCTGACTGCCAGTGTCTGTTGTATATATAAATAATAGTTCATTTATAACTGCACTACGTATATTATATTCACTGGATGATATTCATATTAGCAAAATGCTTGAACTTGCAGTTATCAAATCAGTATCTGAAAGTGTTATTTGACAGTTTGTTGCAGTGAATGGATATTGTTATGGATATATGACAGCAGCCTTTTGGTTTTTATTCTGTATCCTCTGTTCTATCCTCTGGTTTCAAACAGCAATATCCAAGGATGAGCCTAGAGTGGATCTTGGATAAGCCTCTAGCCCTTGGCTTAGGTCCCCACCCCCATCTCTCTAGTGCTTGCTCTCCTTCTCTCTCTCTCTCTCTCTCTCTCTCTCTCTCTCTCTCTCTCTCTCCATCAAACAGACACACACACATACAGGGACTCCAAAAGCACTACAAACACTCTGCCAATTTAATAAAGAGAGACTTTGTCATGCGTATCTCTCCCACAGCTTCCTGGCCAGAGTGACAACAGTGTGGGTGAGTGGAAAAACAGGAAGAGGACAGGCGGACTATAGGCAGCTCTAGTGAGCAGTGGATTGTCCTGTGTGTGTGTGTGTGTGTGTGTGTGTGTGTGTGTGTGTGTGTGTGTGTGTGTGTTTTATGTTTTTGTGTCTGTGCTGAAGCCTGTGCATGTGTATATACAGCATATGTGTTAACCCACTAAGACATGTGCTCACCAGGACATTGCTCAACATTTAGAAGCGATGGTGGTGTAACACAGATAGGCTCCCTGGTCAGGAAGCAGAACTCGCTGTTTCCTGGCGGGGACGTCTAGCTGTCAGCGCCCGTGTAGGAGTGGGATATGGCTCCACCATTAACAGACCACATTATGGGAAGACCAATAGACAAAGGCCACAGGGGGAACTTCACCCAGGCACAGAGCTTTTGGGGGAACTCAATAATGCATGATTTGTGTTTTCTTGGTAGTACAGCATGATTGCTCTCCTGAATGTCCCTCTGGAGGATGAATATCTCTGAAAATGTACAGATCCCTCAACTGTAATTGAATACACTCTAAAAGATGCAATATTGTGCCTTTTAGAACTTGGCTGTACTTTTATCACCACCCTAGAAACGGAAGGTAGCCTATTCTACTCCATTAGCAGTCCACCACTGTAGTTCTGCAATATTTTCCTTATCCACCCACACTTTCCCTCCTAATTATTTTGCTGCTGTCAAAGATGTTGCAAGCAACTGCTTTAATACTAACTGGGTGTCCAAACAGATTTCTGCTGTGAGTGAGTCATTTGGTAAATATAGGGAATGACAGCACGGACTTTCAATTTGGGCTCAGCTGTTTAGCAGTCTAGTTGGAACACACAAACACATGAACATGATGACAGATGCAAACACACACACACACACACACACACACACACACACATACACAGCTGTCAATGGTTTGAGTGTTAAGAGAAGACATTTGAATTCTGCAGTGTAGGAGATGAAATTGTAGTGTACAAACATGGCATGGCATGAAACCTTGGCTTGAAAATAGGTCATATCATAGGTTGTACAGCATTTGAACTGCCTCAAGTGTTATTGCACCAATGTGTCAGTAGATGAGACCTGCTTTAGCTTGACAGCCAGAGAGGCTCCCCAGATGGTAAACAAAAAAGTGAAATTATGCCCAGAACAATCCAGATTCTTGTTGTCCCCAAAAGGCTGTTAGTTGCTGGTGTTTTTGTAGTTCTGAGCTACCTTACAGCTCACTGTCATATTTACACTTTGAGATTTATTTTGGATAAGTGAAAAAAAGCCAATCCCCAATCCCCCTGTCCAACACAGAGACATATCTGATTATTGAAGAGGTGTGTGTGAGAGAAACCAACGGTAAGGCCACAGGTACATTTGCATGCATGTGTGCAGGCGTGTGCACAATCTTTGCCTGCGTGCATGTGCATAGGTGTTATGTTTGTTTGTGCGGGGGAAAAGTGTCCCTGGGTGCTTTAGCCCCGTCACAAACCCGACTCCTCCTGACATCTGTGAGTCAATTAGCTGACTGAAGAGAAAACATCCCTGCCCCCTCTCTCCCACACCCTCCCTTTCCTTCATGCATCCCTTCCTCCACCAAACAACTCCAACCAGCCAGCCAGACAGCCAGTTAGGTATAGTGGAGTATAGCAGCTCCTGTCTGCCCTGGCTGGTGAGGCACTGGGGGAGGGGTGCGAGTCATGGCCGGGGGTGGGAGGGTGGTGGGGGTGATGAGGTTGGATGTCAAGAATGTGGCTCATGGTCTGCTCTTTTGTGTGTTTTGTGCAAGATGAATAGGCCCATGGCAGGCTGGGGTGCTAGCCACAGTTCCCTCTTTGACTTGTGTGTTAGAAAAGCCTGAAGGCCCTGGCCTGCCCCTCTTGAAATGAGACAGATGGAAAATGAAGGCTGTTGGGTGAACAACTTAAACGCCCACTACATATAGACATAACTATTTCAATGTGTTATTTCCTCCACGGTTCATTCTTGTCTCAATATTGCGTATAGCTTCATTATCTCTGTTCTCTTCTGTCTATCTCTAGCTCTCTGCCCATGCCTGCCAGAGATAGCCTGTCAGGATAGTTATTGTTTGCTAAGCTGGTGTGGGGGCTGTTCTTTTTGGTGCCTGGTGCATCCCATATTCCCTTCCCCACCCGTCCCCAATGCCCTCCACGTCCTCAGGCTACTGCTATGGAAATATGCTTCAGTCACATTGCTAATTATTTAAGACTTGTCACCTCATTAACAGTGCTGGGAGATAATGAATGATTAATAGGTCATTCTTCACATCGTCACTGTGTTCTCCCACTCCCTCCTTCCATAGTAGCTACTTGTTTGACAGGTTGTGCTGGCTCTTGTTGTCCATCCATTCTGTGCTTCCCCCGCACTCCTGCGCTGCATGCGCACGATCCTGGAGGTAACTGGAAACGTCATCAGTGGCTGTAAGGCAGGAAGTGAAGTGAAGGGGACATGATTAGTGTTTGTGTCGATAATGATCCCTCAGGCGAGTAAATGCTGAAGAATGGTGTTGCAGGCAGAGGGCTTGTGGTGCTGACTGTAAATGACATTGCTTGGTAATGAGCCAAGACTAGATACATGAAACCAGGGAGAACTCCAGTTGTATTTGGATAGCTTGCATTAAGTCAGCGTTGGAGTGTGTGAACACCTGCAGGCACAAATACTACTTATCATGTCTTTGCTATCATGATAAGTATGCTGGGAATTCTCAGTTGTAGTGGGGAAGTTGTTTCAGTGGTTATCTGGTGCTTGAGAGATCCCTTCATGGTCTCGACTTTCTCAGCTAAAAAGAACTTTGCTTTCTTGGAGACATTATGACAACTGGTTTTCTTCATACTACTCAAGGCCTCAGTATGCCTCAGCAAAGTCATACAACGTGTCATCAGACTATGTCTAAAGGCAATAGTGTTTATACCTACAGTATTCCGAATAGCCACACTTTGAGTTGGGTGTTGTTACAGAGAGGGGAGGAGTTGGAGAACTGAGGATAAATGAGACAAATGGGGATAACAGTGCACATTTTTGGACAGTCTCTCCTCTGAAGCAATCATGGCGTTGCGCCTGGTTGTACAGAAGCAGTTGTGTGAGGAATTACAAAAGAGAGCAGAAGTTCAAACCCTGCCTAACCCCACACACACACACACACACACACACACACACACAAACACACCTGGACAATTGCTGAGCAAAGTTGGCGTGATTGTCAGATAGTCTGTTTAAACTCCAAAAGTGAAGTGTTAACCCTCACTCCAAACAGTGATTGGCCAGGTGTGACGTGAGAAAGTAAGCAGGGTTTGTACTTCTCTTCATTCCTTACACGTTTTCTGGTACTTTTCATGTCTTCGACCGAGTGCAACACTATGAATACCTTCCAAGAGAGACTGTCTGAAAGTGTGCGGCATTAACTTATTGCTGGGCAATGATTTAATATCACTTTATAACGCCTCTCAGTGGATTCATATTGCATCAATATTAGACTGCGTTAATATTTTACAGAAATCTGTTTTCCAAATCAATAAATCCAAGCAAGCTATAATTAAAGTGAAAAATAGTTTTTTAATAATAATACATTTAGCGTCTGTTGATTATTTTATAATTTTGAATACATTGGCCATTTTTAAGTATTGCATTATGATATTGGAAAAATTATATTATCAATATTGTGATATTGATTTCAATTATATTATATCATTATATCAGCCCAACAGGACTGACCTAATTTCCTCCTCACGGACAAACAAACTATGAGCCCATTCTTACCAACTCTATTCTTGGATCTTCTTTATTTGTAGTTTGTTAGAAGTCATATAGAGATCAGGACTACTGGGACTTTTCAAGTGGCACAAAATAAGTTTGTAAAAACAAACCAATCAATTGTATCAACTGTCGCACAGTGACAGACCAAAGTTGTTTTAAAGGGGAAAATGTTCATTTAACATGGAACAATCACAATCCCAAGCTGTTGGAAAGCTGCTTTAATGTGGTACGTTCTGACCACCCCCCACCCCACTTAATCACTACTTTCACTCAAGCCTCACCCCCACTTGTGGCCTCAGGTCTGTGAGTGGCAGTTACCAGGTTTCTCCCCCTCCCTCTTGTCCAAAGTCCCTCACCCACGTCTCCACCACATTAAGCTTGAGTCAGACCCTCCCCCGTTAGCCTTGACTCAGGCTTATTGCTCTCTGAAGCTGAACCGGCTGAACAGTGACTGTTGATTGGTGGTTGAGACGGAGAAGGAAGCCTTGGGAGTATTTATAGAGACTCTCTCATTTACCCGAACAATAACAACCCTCCCCCACAGCGAGAGAGAGAAAGAGAGAAGGGGGGTGGGGGGGGGCAAACTGACTTTTGGTTTCACATCGAAATGTGCATACTAGGACACACTTTGTCCCATTGAATAAGGTGACTGTCCATTCATGTTAATGCTGTGTAGCAATGATAACAGAATGGGTTGAAAGTTAGCAATAGTGACACATAGTTTATACAGTACATAGTTCATTCATGTCTTGAGTGAAGATATAGAGAGCAAACTTCTGGGATGTTTTGAAAAGTGTGTTAACCATTTACATTTTATGTTTCAAGCATTTAGGTGATTATGCTAATCTGGTTGACTCCTGTGAGTGCCATAAGTGAAAGGGCTTAAAGTCATAGATCACCACAAATAGAAGCAGCAGAAATAAGTAGTTTAAAGTATTTATATCTCCATTACCTGCTGGAGCCCATGTTGTACATTGTCCTAAAACACTTTGTCATTTAACTTCCAGGTATTAAAACACAGTGAGTATTTGTTTTATCTGAGATGAGCCAACACATTATATATCAGGAATATACCAGCAATACTGATAAAAGTGAAACCAATTTATTTTAAGGATGTGGCAGCATTTCCTCTATAAACCCACATGTCTGTACCAGCCATAAGGCTCTATCAAGCGACAACCTCCAGGTCTGAAAAGTGAAGCCAATGCGGAAGTTCCATAAACCTGCATTCTTTCTAATGTTCAGCAGGGGGTTGACTGTACTGGTTGCAAAAAGAAGTCCAATTGTATAGAAAATGACCCTACTTCTCACTTGATTGTTAATTTTTTCCGGTAAGTACATTTTGTTTTAAGCCTGTTTTTCACTAGCCAAAATTAGCATCCCAATTAATATCACAGTTAACATTAATTACGGATGCACCTTGCTAACCAAGCTAACTAGCTCCACCCTCTCATCCAAATATGGTCACTTCTGGTTCCAAAAAAACAAGATGGCAACGGCCAAAATGCCAAACTTGAGGGCTGCAGTTGAAAAGTCCTTCCTATGTTTTCCTAAACACTTTTCCTAGACCTCAATGGAAAATGTCATGAGGTCAAGGAAAGATGTGAAGGAGAATTCATAAAGACTTAGGAAAAGACAACCGCGTAGCTAAAAGAATCCAACTGCGCTTACACTGGGCAACGTAATTATGCAACAGCGGATGTTATTGACGTGGGTCTGCCATGGTGAAACTACAATCTTCCGAAAAGGGACTACAAAAAGCGCATCTTATTTCGCCCTGTGCATTCTTGTGCTGTTGTTTCATGCAGGAAATATAAACGTGGACAACCTGGGGAAAAACATTACTTCATTAACAAGGTTGGAGTGGAAATAAAAAAAGGAACACAGGCAGGGATGCTGGAAGTCACTCAAAGTTGGGGGTAATGAGGGAAGGTCAGTCTATATAATGACTTCAAATTAAATGGCGCGCGATATTCGTGTTTTTTTATTCATTTGAATGGCCAAGATAACTTATATCTAATAGTTCTTAACAACAATTTGAGAACATTTTACATTACAGCAGACAGTAAACTTGAACACCAACATACTGTATGACAAAGCAGCCACAGTAACTACACAGTCAATGACACAGAACTAATGCATAAGAACTGCAAGAAGATGAAGAGGGAGAGACAGCGCCTGGACGGGGCGAGAGATGTGACCCATGACCAGTTCATCATAGTTTATAATAATGCAGCGCAGTGAGGATACAGACATTTCGCAGAGGAGACGAGTGGATATAACGCAGATCTATCTCTCTGTTTACTGTTAACAGAGACTCCAGTCTGCATTATAGTTCATACACTTCACTGATAAACCACAGAAGAGCAACATTAGGCTTCATGATCAAAGAAAGTTTTTATATCATGTCCACACTTCTGTCCATATTCACATGATCCCTCTCTTTCTGCTGCGAGTCTGCTTTACGTGAACGGCCGAAAGGTGCGTCGCTTTAAATGTTGCCATCGCAAGGAATTGTGGGATGGCATTATCGCCTTTCCTTTTGTAAAGGATGGACCAATGTATCATATGCTAAAGGAGATATGAAAGGAAGCATTGAAGCACCTTTCTTTAGCATTTAGAGAATTCAAAATGCTCTTATTCTCTTTTCATGGCTGCCACTAAAAGGTGCTATTGATAACATCCAGCCACTCATCTCCCCACTTCCATTCCATTCCAATGGTTGCCAGTTGGTTGCACAACCTTCATATTTCATGGTCGAGTGGAGTGAGACTCAGACTCAGTCATATCAAGTGATAAATCTTTCGTGATAGAGTAATGAATTCATTTTGCAACATACAGCTATACATTAGCTATAGATTTAGGTTACTTTGTGGAGTGGTGTTTCATGTAATGTTATCTATGGCAATCTTGGGATATGGCTAGCTAGCTTTAGGGAACCCTTTTTTCCCCATCATTTAATAATTATAGGGGTCCCATATTGCAACACTTATCGTAAAATGACATTTCAATCACCCTTACGCTGTAAGACATTAGGTGAATATTTACATTTTAATCCAATCAAAGAGTACAGCACATTGTAGGGATGCTATTAAAACCCACAGCACTCAACATTAGACAGACAGCTACAGTAAAAGTTGACATTATCTAGCGTTAGTGTTGGTGTGGTGTAGACCTAACATTAGTCGCGAAGAAATCGTAAGTGTTTTCTTGCTGAAAACAAATCTCATAGCGGATTATAAAAGAAAAACTGAGCGCCACACAGCAACAATGGCTATAGGGAGAAAGGACGACTGTATAATCATGTCAGTATTTTCAGATTTCCATATTAACATGAGTACTGTAGCTGTTGAGCTCAACGCAGCTGGCTACATGGCTAGCTAGCCACAAGTCCCTCAGCAAAGTGTCTCATAATAGGGCTAACGTTAGACTGCTATATGAGATGACACCCTCAATAACAGTCACATTTTGGGTCTAAACAGTATTATGAGCAGATTTACAGTAGTAGTAGAACTTTAATTTACCTTCGACATGACACATATATTGAAAAGAGCAACCAAATTTTCTTAAGCTGACCAGTCAGTCAACTTGCCCTGCATAAACTTGTACTGGCCCAGGGCCACTGGTGATGTGTTACCCTGGCCCACTTTTAAAACCCCTCTGATACGCATCTTTGTTATAATGTTACATTGTTTGAGAGAACTATACTGTTAGGTAACTGGACGCAACCGTCACTAATGCTAACGTAGCTCCTCAGGGATTGACGCTGTTATTTTTCTAATTTTGACAATCTAACCGGCGACAACACATTAGTTAAGGTTTTAAGGACTATGACAATCGGCAATTGTTTATTTTGTTTAAAAACAGTAGTCCACAAACCAATGGGTGATGTCACGGTGGCTGAATCCACTTCTTTTATACAGTCTATGGGCTCTATACTTTGCTAACATTGCCAGTATTAGCAGAGACAGTGTGGGAGGATTAGTCAGGTAGGTAGGATTGAGTTAGCTGGATTTAGATCACTGATCATTAGTTGATGGTGACAGAGATTAAAGATGATTCGGGTGATCGGTTCAGTGTCCACTGGTAGATTACTGTAGCTCATAGCGTGAAGGATAGCTGTCCATCTAATCGTTTAGTTCTGTACACAGGATAAGTCATTCATCTCAGTCTGCAGAACATAGAAAATGGTATTACTTTACAGTGTGTGTAATACTACGTTCAGCCACTGGCCTGGGTCCAAACTTAGCAATACTATCATCAAGCATTGCAAGAAGTACTAATATTATAATTTAAGTTTATAATATATTAGGAGGACTACTTCAATTAAGTTTCAGGTAGAGATACTATGCAGAAGGGTATGCCCAACAGGCTGCCAGATGGAATATCTTGTTCTTTGGTTTTGGGTGTTAAGTTTCTATAAGCACCAGGGATGAAGTTGGTAGTCAATGCATCATCCAGCAGGCAATTCCTCTGTGCAGAACATCATTCTTCCACCCCACTACACTTCATTGAGTGCTGTTGCTCCACGGGGGCTCTCCACACACTCCCAGACACTGTTGCAGAGCTATGAACATTGGCCTCTACATCTCTAGAGACGGTCTGTCGGCTCTGTTGAAGTCTGACATAGAGGGCCTGGAAGTGGCAGCTAGATGTTTTTATGGCCAACTTCATAACAGCTAGGGAGTTGTAAGGTTGCTGGAAGTAGTTAGGTCGCCTCACGCAGTGGGAATTACATGTAAAGTGCCTAGGCAGATGATGCACCAATAGAGTAGGCCGACTGTTGCAACCGAGCTCAAGTAGGAAGGGCAGAGTTGTACTACTGACAAAGCAGTTATTTGCCACGTTGTTGCCCGCTGTCACTAAAGTCAATGCTGAGGCCTTTTATAGGGGGAGCTCATCAAAGATTGAAAAAGCTCATACTGATTTGCTGAGAATATGTGAAGCTAAGCTACTAATTCTTCAGACCCTGTCTAAGGTTGAAACCTGTGTGAAATCCTGCAACTGCAGCATTTTTATTGCATGTTTTACAGTGTGGCACAGGGGTGTGTCCAAGCTGGGAATGGAAGCAACACTTCCAGCCCATTGCTCCTATAAACACAGTCACATGAACTCTCTTTCTCTCTTGCTCTTTATCTCTGAAATAAAAAACGCACACTCACACGTAAACACAGAAATCAATAAATGGCTCAAGACAAGGTGTGTGGAGGCTCCTCCCCCAAACCATAGACCACAGCCAGAGATGTGGATAAATCTGTGAAACATATATACAGAAAAACAGCCTTTAAAGACTGCAGTGTATCCTTCATCTAATTACACAAGCCTGTTCAATGGATATATAATTACAAAATGCATATCTCCCACCACAATCATGGCTGATTAGGATTTCATGCAAATATCTTGGGTTTTAAACAGATGCAGTGATGTGATTGGTGAGCTTCAGAAGGTTTGGACACATTGTCTGCACTCTCTAATGCAAATGACACCATTAGGATCTTTTGGCCCTGGGATAAAAATAAAGACTGTTTTGATGCATTTTAAAATGTTTGTTTGTCATATTGTCACAGACTGCAGTAACCTTGCACAGAACACATGCTCTACCAAAAGAGTGCTCATCCCAGCACAACAGAAACTTATGTTGATTCTGTGTTTTGTTTGGACTGACTGGCTGGGTAAGTTTCTCAGATAGTACTCACACCTGGGAGTGGCTTATTAAGTTTAAAGTGGCCAGACAATGTCAAACAATGACAAACACCTGCCAGTGGTTGCCCATTTATAGATGAATTCCCTGGACAATAGATTGGCTCGCTCTCCCAAAGTGGTTCCATTCATTTGCAATTGCAGGCAAGAGGTTGTTGTCCTGAAGTGGGCAATCAAGAGGCGTGTGCATCTGCAGAGTAGAGTTACACACACAAAGATACAGAAACATACACACATGCCTGCATTCATAGTCCATACACATAAACGAGGCAAACACACACCCATGCACAGCAGTAGTTACGCTGCCACTGCTGCTAGTGTGGCCTAGAATAGCACACAGGCTACATTCCTCTGCCCTCCCTCCACTGCCTCGTCGAGGCGAACACACAGCAGACTGGTGGGTCACATGGACCAACAGTGATCTCAGTGATCTTGGAGATGAAGTGTACATGCACATACGAGGGTAACACTCTTACTAAACACACACACACAGGCCAAATAGATAAGTAGGTGCAGACAAGTTGGGAACATGAATTTCAACGCTGTCTGACACACATTGGCAGATACAAGCATGCATGCTGACTCCTCCATACAGGCTGACTCCTACATACATGCATAAAACATAAATAGAAACAAAAAATATATTAATAGCATTATATCTATCTATCTAGCTAAAATAACTTATTGACAGCCCTTGTATTTTCCTAATTCAACCACAACAGCGGCAGTTACTTATGAAGACAAACAAGATGTCCAAATATTATTTCAAAAAGAAACAGTGGGGAGGAGGGTATTTAAATTGGCTACTATGTCACAGCTCTCCAACAGCCCCCTTTTTTTTCCCTACGCCCATGCACAATTATATCAAGTAGGGCCAATAGGAACAAAGAAGAGGCAGGACCGAGGCTCCACCTCTCCCCGACTGCCTTCCTCTGAGCCTTTTAGATGTACATAATCCCTGAGTTGACCCAGAAAATAGGCAGTCGTTTCAAGATCTGATGCGGCAGTCTTTGTGCACACCGTCCCCGCTTGAGCATGAAGCGTAACCCTGTGGAATACATACCGTAATTCTGAGGAGATTTGCCTTGCAGAGGAAAACTGTTTAAAAAGACGGAGCGGAAGCAAAGTCGCGCAACTTTGTGAAAACGTCGCGGATACGGGTAAGTGATTTTTATCGGATTTATTTGTTGGAGAAATTGGGGTTTTGGTCTGTGGTGGTCTCAAGGGCTGCTGCTGCTGCTCCATTGTTTGCATTCCCTTGTTTCAAACTCGAGATTAACAAAATGGATAATATTAGGCTACAGTGTACGACATTATCGAATAGCCTATAAACATTTCAACAAATCGATACAAAGTAATCGGAAAAAACCGAAGCCGTTGGTGTATTTTATGCCTTGTTAGAAATGTGGTGATTCAGCTGTTGGAGCGATGTTGCATGATGTCAGTGTTCTTTGTTGCAACCTTACGTGCGTAAAATGTAACAGATTTTTCTGCCTCAGCTGACATGCAACATGGATGGGATTTAAGCAATGCATTCCGCAATGCACGCATTTTTCCTCTGTTTTGTCGATCCCGTCGTGTGTGAATTATCTAGCTGCAAAAATGTACCCAAAACAATGTATGTTAACCTGAAATTTCAACCTGGGCGTTCATTCATTGACATAAGGGGGTGGGGGGTTAGGAAGACTAAACACACGAGTAAGGGCTTCAGTGTTCGCCAATAGGCAAAACAACCTTGCAGATATTTTTTTTCCGGAAGCGTTTTCGATGGTTCAACTTGAGGTATCTTTGTTTCTTTTCAGTAGAGGTGAAGCTTGTGGTCACTATAAAATATGGCACTTGGCTATGATATTTGTTTGGACCCCAGCAATGTAAAATCTATCTCACACATGGCAACATTAACACAATTGTTGTGTATCTTAACTAGTTTGCTACTGGTTCAAATGGACAGCTAAATATGTTCCTGCCATGTCGGTCTTAATCCTACTGCACCTCCCCTTAAATGTTTTTGCTGCTTCCAAACATCTTGTCTGCCCCTTGCATTGTCCTAACAGTGTTTCCTCTCTGCTCATAGACAGGAGGCATGGCAGACCATCTGATGATGCCCATGAATCACAGCTCAGCGGGTGCCAGTCTCCACGGTTACAGGATGGGCATTAATGGCGGCCTGCAGGCAGGTCACCAGCAGCATGCCAACCAGCAGGGCATGCGGGCACTGCCCAATGGCCAGATGATGCACTATGGTGGTGCCCAGGCCAACATGGAGACTGCCATGAGGCAGCGGCAGGGCATGGTGAGCGGACCCATGAATGGACAGCTGAATGCGGCCCAGATGGGTCACCACCAGATGACCTCTGGTAACATGATGTATAATGGTCAGCCCCAACAGCAACAGCATCATCCTCAGCAGCAGCATCATATGCATCCGCAGCAGCACCAGCAACAAGCCCAGCACCCACAGCAGCAGCAGCAACAGCAACAACAACAGTTCATGAACGGAGGGTTAACATCCCAGCAGCTCATGGCCAGCATGCAGCTGCAGAAACTCAACACCCAGTACCATGGACACCCACTGGGGCCTATGGGTGGGAACCACATGGGGCCCACGACCCAGTACCGTATGAACCCGGCCCAGCTGGCTAACATGCAGCACATGGCCGGGCCGGCCCTGGCCCTGAACGGCATGGATGCGGATATGATAGACGAGGAGGTCCTGACCTCGCTGGTCATGGAGCTGGGCTTGGATCGGGTCCAGGAGCTGCCAGAACTCTTCTTGGGCCAGAATGAGTTTGACTTCATCTCAGACTTTGTCAGCAAACAGCAGCCCAGCACTGTTAGTTGCTGAGAGGACCTGATTTGCAAAGAGGCACAAATGGAGACAGAAGAGTGAGAATTGTCCAGGAGGGATGAAGAGTGCTCATCTCTTCACTTTTTATTTAGTGAGCACCTCCCTGTACAACTAAGCCAAGTTTCGGCGCAGGGTGCACAGAAGAGAACTCTGGATATCCACAGGGAACACACAGTGCTCGAGTCTCACATGTGCTAGTGGCCAGAGGGTGGCTGGCTTTAAGGCCACCTCTCCCATTTCCTGGACATGAATGTAATAAAGAAATGCTGAAATTCTTAAAAGCCACTCTGAACAATGCTATGACACTGTGTAGCCTCCAAGCCTGGACTCCATGACAGTTTACCAGTAAAAAGGTGTATTTATTTATTCCTATCTGAGAAAACTGATATAAAGAACAATCACCTTCTCCATTTTTGGAACCAAGTGGTTTTAATGATTTTTTTCTGAGAGTAGGATGGGGGAGAAAATTAAATTAAAGTTCTCTGCTCATGATTTGTTTCCCCCCATTCTATTTGGCCTAGTATTTAAAAATAAGCTCAGATGACAAGGTCATCTAAAAAAGAGCCCAGATTTTCTATCACAAAAGTCAGACATGACAGAAGTACAATGTTATCTCATTTGAATGGGAGTCTCATCCAGATCTTAAAAATGGTTAGCTTTTGGTAAAGTGCTGCCTTTTTAGATGTGATGTTCTCAAAAAATCTACTGCTTGTACTGTATGAAGCTGTATAACTCCAACATGTCCACACTGTTGTGTTCTATTGGAGATGTAGAACCGCCTTAATCACGCAGAATCTTATTTATTGGTTGTTTATATTGTCCCCTTTTTTGTGGTCAAGATGGGGGGATGGTCTTTGTGAAAGGGGTTTTGAGGATCAATAAAGATGGCCTGGATAGAAATGTGGCCTGCTTTTCCATTCATTGCACAGTTCTACCCCCGGGCAGTGGAGAGCTAGTTAAGTGCTTAAGTTAACCTGTGGGTGAAGGGAAACCACAGTTCCTTTTAAAGTCTGGGATGGAAACATTTAAACAATATTGATGCTTTTTGAGAAGGATATATACTCTACCCTAAATCTCCTGAGTTTTCAGTATCCTATCATTTCCACAATTTGCGAATTATTATTATTATTATTATTATTATTAATATTATTTTTTTTCCACTGCTAAAACAGCAGTGTCACTAATAGCAACATGACTGACATGTTGATAATTACATGTTTTTCTGCTTGTTAGCAATAGAGGAGCTGTGTTATGTCAGTGTACATCTGCTATGACATCTCAGGTAGTGATATCCAAATGGGATTTACTATTCAACATTTCTTTGTTGGTGGTTATCTAAGCAAATGCCATGCTCTGACATCATAGGTGGTAAAAAATATTCCTTCAAAGGTTTGTGGACTTACAAAAGCAGCATTTGGATGGAAGTGGGTTCTCTGCAGCACCCCAAACATTTGTTTCATTGCTATGTGTAAAGAGTGTGTGTGTGTGTGGTTGGGGGGAGGTGAAAATGACCAAAGAATGCTTACCTTGATGGGGGTTTAACTGACTTAAAGTCCTGACTCAAAGACAGTGCTGCTTTTCCCCAGCTCTCCCAGTGGATGGTCAGAGAAACTGACTATTGGCTAAAAAAATAACAAATTACTTCAACCCCTCTCCAGTCTTACCAACAGCCAGTCTGAAGAGTGAAAAAATGTCCTCATATAATTGCATTCATTATGAAATGAGGGTAAAGAGATTCTCTGCAGTGGCTGAGTTTGTTGGATTGTTTTGTGCCTCTGGGCTATGAAAATGCTTGATTGAGGTCATGTTGGGAATGGCATCACCACATTTAGCTTTTCACATTGTCAACAAAGGCATCTTTAGCGGCATCATCATGAGTAACAAGGGAAAAATGAGAGCACTGTTGTTGTTCACAACCAGGAATAGTGTTTGCTTATTGCTCAATTTTTTTGAGTCTATTCTGCTCTTAAAGCAGCCTCTGTTATTGCCATCTATGTTCATTTGTCCAATTGTGTTAGAGCAATGAGACCGATGTGTTCAATTTAAAGTGTGGTATCGTGGATGATCCAAACTGAAATATCTTGGCCTGAATGCAGGCTTGTTTCAAGTAACGAAGACTCACTTAAGGGTGTGTGTGTGTGTACTTTCTTGGCTTGATGCTGTCAAGAGAATGGCTCATAAGTAGGCCAACAGCCTTGGCACAGTGCTTAGTAACGGTTGCAGGTCCCTTGCTCAGTGCCAATCTGGTGAGATGGTCTTCTGGTGCGTGGCACATGGGGCATGTTGGCACACTGTCAGAACTCCGTCTCCTCATATATCTCATAATTGTATGCTGCACCGTGAGCTCCTTGTTTAGCCCCAATTAAATGCAGATGTTTTGTTTCTTGATTGTGACTCCATAGTCAAGTGGCTAACTACGCCAAACAGCCATGTTTGCTCTCCCCAATCCCTTGTTATGACTGCCGCCTGCCTCACAGAGACCAGTCTAGACGCAGGCTAAGAAGGGTGGGACACTCTGAGACATTTACAGTTACTTCTGTTTTTCTTACACTCGTTTTCAGCCCACCCACAGCAACTGCTCAATACAACACTGTCCTCTTCCTGTGGCAGCTTGCTGTTTTCTCAATTTAAGTCATAGACCAAAAGCCACATTCTGATAGAGGCAGACAGGCAAAGTGAAAGAGACAAGACACAAGGAGGGGGAGAGAGAAAATGTAAGGATCTCTCCAGTTTACAATTAGAAATGAGGTGGAGGGATTTTTTTTTATAGTTCTTGGGGATTTCTTAGCTGGGTTTTCCCCAGAACACTTTTATGATTACATTGAAAACCCTTCAATAACCATCAAGTGAGGTATGCTAAATGCAATCCAGATTACATTCCCCTCACCTGCCCTATGTCTGTATATGAACTCTATATGTCTATGCATTGAGTACAGCCTGGTTTTCTCTTTCCAGGCTTTAGTCCAGCTGGTGCCAAGCCTGAGCTCATGGTAATCTCAGGCCCTAGTGCCAATGATGGATAGGTGGTCATTTGCTGTTGTCACGCATGGCCAGGTCTTCACATGCATGCACACACACACACTCACACTCACAGCATCAGCACACAACCTGATCAAACAGGCTAACAGGGTTACCTCAATATCAGTTTGCAGCCAGGAGAAGATAAAGGATTTATGTCTCATCTCTGGTCATTGTGATATTTAAACTTACACCTACAGTATTTGGTAGATTATGGTGGATCCATTATTGGTGTAAATGAGAAAATCCCATTAGTGAAAATGTTATTTAATAAAGATGTACTGGGATTTGTAATTTTGAAACAGTATGACTGTGGAGTGCTAATTTTGAGATTTAAAAAAAAGTCAAGATTCCCCCAGTGCGAATAACTGTAAAGCATAAGAGTGAAATTCACAATCAAAGTGAGAAGAAAATTTTAGTTTCCCAGATGAGTGGGTGAGTTATTTATTGACAACAAGAGGCATGTTTGAACTTGTCTGCTTTAACAAGAGTTTGGAAGTTTTTGGCACTTTTGTGTTAACCTTGTGTGTGGCGGTGTGTAGGGTGTGTTTGTGCTGGCAAGGGGTAAAAAACTCTAGATCCATCAAGTTCATTCAGTGGACATGTTGCTCAAGCTGAACTTCCTGATTTTCTAGCTGAACAGTCACCTTGTATCTCCACGTGACGTGTAGTCTTATTGAACGCTGCTCTTCCCTCCCCTTGCTTTTAAGTTCCCATCATAAAAAAGCTAACATATCACAGACATTTCAATGCAACAGGCCTTCTCTGGAAAACATCAGTTGGTGGATTCTGCTCCCTGGGCTTTTTAGTAAAGCTCAGCGTCTTCTAAGCAACAAAACCCTTCCTCTTTCCCACACAAGGGAAAAAGCAATATAATCACATCACACTTTCTTTCCTGGAGCCACATAGTTTAGCTGTGTCTCAGTAATTGTTTTGTTTTCCATATGAATCCAGCTGAGGAGGCTTTTAAATGCAGCCGTGTACCTTGTGAATGCAGCCTTCAGAGGTAAGTGGCTGATTTTGGCATGTCGGGGCAGGTGACACAGAGGTTGCCTAGTGACTAGTAACTCCTCCTCTGACCCCCCTCCCCAAATCTGGGGTTGAATGGTTTGCCAGCTCTTTGAAGTAGAAGGAGGAGGTGTAAATAATTTATTTTCCTGCACACAGCTGACACTTCTCCGTCGAGTCGGCTCAAACACATCGAGGTGTCTCAACAATGTTTAAAGGTGGTAAATATTTAAAGGTTGTGTGATTTAAACAGTTGAGCCAAACTGAGCAGAGGTGTGGTTTTGCAACAGTGGGAGAAAGTTAACCTTTGTGTCAGTGCACATCCAGTAGAGCTGAACTGGAAACATCCCTTGTTAAAATTATGTTTTTTATTTGTTAGTCTTTTAATTGCCAGATAACCGGATGGAAAGGGTTTTATCGTGTAATTCAGCCATAGAAAATAACTTAAATTACCTTTCAAACTCCTTTATTGTTTTGCAGTTCGATGTGACAAAACCTGCCAAGCAGATTACAAGGAAATACTAACATTTAACAACAACACTTGTGAAATGTAATACAATCCAAAAGAGCCTTGCAAATATTACCCTTTTGAAGCTTAAAATGTTAATTTTTGTTTATATTGTCAGCATGGTGTTAAATCAACCAAGGTATTCTTGTTATTACACTTTACTGTCCAATATAATGTAGAGGTGAATTTGACAGTCTCAGCAAAGATTGAACATTATAAGGTTCACAAAGGTAGTATTTTGTTGCAAGTTAATATTGTTGTTCACCTCCTGTACTTGCAATGTTATTTGATTCAGGCCGTTTAATGTGAGCTGGGATATTATTCGGGCTAGCCCAGGAGAGTTACAGGTTTGTAGGTTAGAATAGAAGGAAACAGTATTAGCACAAGCTATGTTCTGTACACAGTGTCTTTGTGAGCAGGGCTGTAAGCCTGCATGCTAATCTGGTGACAGTGGCAAGCACATGCTACCAAATAAAGAGTCAGGCTATAGGCTTGGGGTGGAATTAATACAAGAGAGCAGTTCTTGTGAGGCGTTGCAAGTGTTATCCTGCTGGTGAAATCTCCATGTGCTGAAATATAAATGTGTGTTAATGCCAAGGAAAGTCATGTGCACATGTAATTTTATTTGTCATACCTGGGCCTTTCTGTGTTTGTGTTTTTTATGTGTGTTCCATACTTTTTTTTTGCACTCATGGATAGATAATACCCATGCTGCCGTGTAACCAACATTTTCCTTGCAGGAAAATCCTGCCATTAGCCGGCCCACACCATCTGTAGGCACGGGCTGACAGGGTGAGTGTGCTGGGGCGAGGGGCTGTCAAGACAGAGTTCTTAGCAGATATTATCTCCCAATCAAGTCACTGGAGACAAGCTAACGAAGCAGGTCTGCGGCCTCATTTATGGAAGGTGATGAAATCATATTTGACTTTAGAAAAATTCGTAGCTAGACATGGCTGTCAGTGTCATTTACAACAAACACAATTTTTTTGTTTAAAAAAGGCTTTGGGTCTACGTCCCTCAGATGTCATGGTTCCTCTAAGGTGTAATCACATTTTCTTTCCCATCCTTCATTATTTGGTTATATAAACCCTCAGAGGTTTTGTTCGTCAACTGACCAATAACTGACAAAAGTGTCCTATACTGTAGAATGCTGTGTGGCACTTACTGCATTGTAAAATAAAATAATAAACCTTAAACAGTGACAGTTCATATCTGCAGTAACTGAAGTGTGATCCTGTGTACTCACAGTTCTTGAAGCATTTAGATAATGCACATAATGCATTACAAACCAGGAGTTTGCACAATCTGGAAACACGATCCAAAGATCAACCTGACAAAGAAATTCAAGTACATTCTTTTATAACTGAGGCCTCAGGGCTTCACAGGCACACCATGATCTGAGGCCAGCAGGACCCTCACCTGCACTGAAAGCACCTCAACTGACAGCCCAAAGGCATGCTGGGAATTCTGGTATCAGCTAGAGAGAAGGTGGTGGTCAGAGCACCTTATTTTTGTATTGTTTCTCTCTAGCTGTGCCCACACTTGTCTGCAGTGTGCAACATGCCAGGCTGATTCTGCAGAGAATATGGTATTTCCATGCCGTAATATGACACCTGAAGCAAAGACCTGAGAAAGTCGTTTTTTTGTCACAGTTATGACTGATCTGCAAGCCTGCAAAACTTCCTTTCATACATAGTGAAACTGTCTCGCTGCTCTATATGGTGTATAACTGTTGGGGAAAAGACGGTGAATGACTCAGGAGCACTGCACAGCATTGTTGGTAAATATCAGGGGCAGAATTTCCCCAAAGTATCTAACATGACTGTATGTCATAACAATAAAGATAAGCTATCTTGCTTGTATATTTTCAAAGGACCCAGCCAGTGATGTTGAATATTCACCTTTATACTTAAAGACCTCTGCTTGCTGCCCTATCAGCAAAACAAGAATGGCATCTGATAAAAATCCCACTGTAGCGTTAGGAGCTAAAGTAAAAACTTGCTTCACAACCTTCACAAACACAATATGCAGCACAAGAAGCTGTTACTTCTATAAATAGCACTGGCTCCATGCACAACACTCTACTATTACACATCAACAAGCACAGGCATCAGCCACGAGCTCTGAGCTTGTCACATGTCCCTGAGCATAACACACAAACAGTACAGATTGTGTGTATGTGTCACACACAGAGACATGCATTCATACTCATCCATGTCAGTTAGAATCAGTGGGTTTGGTCACTGTTTTCAACCCTACGTGATGTGTTTTCCTGTTTTCACTACAAGGATGTGGTTAGGTTTTCTGTCATGTGCTGGGTTGCGTCTGGAGACACAAGTAATTTTTCACCCACAAGCCTAATAGCCCACTCATGTACTGACAGAAAAAATGACAGCAATATTTACCAGAAACAGCATGAACAATAGGCTCACATAATCAAAAAATGGGTTCTTTAAATAATGGGAAATAATTGAAATAACTACACAGCAATACTGACAATGGAGCAACAAAATAATAACCATATGAAGCAATATTTACGCGGTATAAAAATATCTTTTAGAGTATCATGCTGAGTCTACCAGATGGAGATATGGCCACCCATGGCACTGCATGTCAGTGAGTTCCAAGGAGAAATAGCAACGAAGACATGACGGCAAAAAGGTAGGCAGGGCTGCGCTGCCCTCTGTTGGTGAGTTACTGTACATGGAAAAAAGAAACCAGTAAATGGCACTAAATGTATTCTTCAAATTACAAATGAATTAATAATAATGTAAACTATATGCATGCACGTTTTTAAATTGACTTGCCAACGCTAACTCAGTATACTTAAAAAATATATACCTTTTACAGCCTCAAAATTTTAACCTACATTTGTATGTGGCATATAATGATTCTATATGAAAAGGTCAGGCAAATTAAAGGGACTAAATCCTGTCCTAATTCAAATTATAAGTGAACAAAACAATTTACGTAGCAACAGTGTAAACACAAGAGTGTGAAAACATGTAATCAATTGTGGTTTTAAAGGTTGACACTGCAAAACAAAAAGCACAGAAAAAATAAACCAACAGTTGAATTATTATATATTTATTGAACAATGTTAAGTATGATAGGGCTCTCCATGTAGGAACTCTAATAATATAGTATAAAAAATTAAAAAAGTACAAATAACAAATACAGGACAAGGCATTGTAAACAACATCCAGAATAAGAGAAAAGAGACAGATTTCTTCGTGGCAGTATTTTCAGAATAAAGTGTTTTTTTTCCTTTCATAAAACACGTTTTTCCCTCCATAATTAATATTGTTGTAGTTGCAAAATCGTGCCTCAAACAGAGACATTAATCAGAAGCCTTCCCAACTATTGGGATGAATGTAGTGTTTTCTTTTCTTCCTTTAGGGTTTTCTTTCTTTTAGAATATCCCACACAAACCATTGAAAAAGGCAAAAATACAAGTCCATATATTCATGAAGTACAAAATATGAAATGTACAGAATAAATGTAACATAATAAAAACAGGCCAAAAAAGCCTTTTACAGTTAAAATGGCCACATATGATTCTTCAAGTTATACTGAAATGCAAAACAGATGACAGACAAGTGGATGATCCTACGTATCCCATGCTGCCTTAGGGCTGGATTGTGCTACACAAAATAAACATTCCTCATTGGATGAGGTCAGGTCAGGGTTATGTAATACCAGATATGGTGGTCTGATGGAAGTTGCTACATGTAAATGGTCAGTATATTTCCACTATGTAGTGAATGCTATACTGATCCTAGAACAGGGAGATAGGGTTGGAGTTTAGTCCTTTCGAAGGCTACGGATGGATGGCCGACCTCCTCAAGCCCGTTTGAGCTTGTCGATGTGGAAGATGAGTTTGAGGGCGGGGCCGAGCTTCAAGCCCATGTATTTCATCATCATGTCGCTACGCAGCAACAGGAGTGCTTTGCCGTCAATCTCCTGTAGCAGAGGGAGGGAGGGAAAATTGAAAGAATTGTTTTTTTTTTAGCAAAGCCGTCCACCAGGTTAAGTTGTGCAAAAGTACAAAAAGCCACTGAACAAAAATCAGTGTCTATAAATATTTTATCAGTTTCAGAGAAAACATTTTTAAGTTTATATTTTCTAATGCAAAACAGTTATTTTAAGCATCTTCACCATTATGAGAGAGTACATACATGTTTCCTGAAAAGGTCAGCATGTGGGGCCAGCACTGGGTCGATATCTCTGATATACTGCATGACATCCTCCACTGTCCACAAGTTGGGGTCCTGACCACTGGGCCTCGGACTCTCCCGGAAACTGCCTGAGTGCAGAAGCAACAAACTCAAATCCACGAAGACATTGGGTATTTCATCTGCCTATACTGTTATATTACTTAAATTTTTCGCAATGATCCACTATTTGAGCAAGCACTATAATACACTTATACATAGGTTGCAATGCCAAAATACCATTCAGAAAAATACTACATGTTGATCAAATTAAGGTGGCTGGAACCATCCCAGAGCACGGGCAATCTTAAGCCTGTCAAATAAATCGGACATCTGCCAGTCAACGCGTCCTGTGCTCGTATGATGGAGTTGTAAAACCTGCTTTATCATTTTTGACAAAACAACTAAAGCTCAAATTATACTTCTTGCATCCGAATGACCGTGAGGGTCCACATGATGTAAATTTTCCTTATCTGCCCTGGTCTGGGTGGAGCCCAAAATTTATAACCATGCAGACTGTGTATGCAGACTAACATGTTTGAACATGTCCATGACAGGACAGTCCACTGTTTATGGATTACATCGGCCCCTTTACCCACCTTAAGTAATTCCAACTGTCTTTGAGGTTTGAAAGCTTTAAATCTATAAATGTTATTCATCTTGTAAAGATACAACTCTTGCTGCAAATAGAATGTCTTTATGTGTATTATTCACCTATTATAAGTGGCACAAATGTTCAAATGTATCATTATCAGACTTAAAAACGGAATTGGTTAAAGCCTACTTACAGTTCGTTCAATATGATTCATCTGATTCTAAGGTGTTAGGCCACGTTCAGACAGACAAGAGGATTGTGTGGAAAAACCCCTCTTATTCATAAGAATCGGCCTTTCCGGCGACACAGAGGACTCCAGCAAAAACAAGAAGGGTCGTCATCTGCCAAAGTGCTACTTTGAACACCGTATTTTACCTCACTATGAAAGATAAAATTATTGCTGCCATGATAACTTTCCAGAATCCTGTGTCAGAGTATTATTAACAGCTGTGCATTGTTTTGGTGTCTGATAAGCCTTCAACTCATGGATATGTTACACAAACTTGACTTCTTGGATCATATTTCATTGTCTCACCGTTACTTGAAGTAACACTGAAACACTGAAATGTTGTGCAAATGTAGACAGCGACAATGTTTCCTGTATCAATGTCTCATCCTACCTGTAGAGTTGTTATGATGCAGCAGCTTGGGGGGAGACCTCAGGCCGGGTGTTTGTACTGTAGAGTTTGGACAGAGAGGGCTCTTCTTTAAGTGCTCTGATACGGCAACACTGTTCTCCATGAAAGACTCACCTGGGGACAATGCAAACACATAGATGCTTAAACATTACCAAAATAACAAAAGGGGCAACCAGCCAAAAAAAGAAAAATACAGTGATTAAAATGTTACATGTAAAAAGCATCACAAAAGCAATGCAACTGACTGCCTTATTCTCATGGTATATTTCACAGTGATATGCCTGTAACCCTTAAGCCCGGGCCACACCGCCGCCTACCTTAGCAGTGCATGGGCGTCGCAGAACCTCTTGCTTTTCATTTTAGCGCCCATGTTAACAGGTTAGAGCAGCCACACACCCAGTGTGAGCAGAATGTCATCTAGAGATTTGGCCTGTTGCCTATTTTTTCCGCGTGACGTGCGGTTCTCAGCAAAAAAAAAAAAAAAAAAAAAAAAAAAAGACAGTGGCTGTTCATAGTCATACTGACATCATACCAGCAACATTACACCTTTCACTGCAGTTTCAATGTCTATATCTGTAGAATATGTCACAGACATTAAAGAAATATAAAATTGTTTGGTTTAACTCACTTCCTGTATCTGTTTCAAATTAAAATCTCTCTAACGTTACTGTGGACAGAATCCCTTTATTTTCTGTCTGAACTAAATATAAATAAAATTTATAATAAAATGAAACATTCTAATATTGATGGCCATTATCAAAGGCAAACTCAACGTAGAAAGACACGGCCAGCAGTAGCAGTGCCACAGCAGCAACACTGTCTGTGTGGACACCACACGGGTGCGAGCAGCAGCAGTTCAGTGAGGTAGCCATCATGCACAGGTAGAGGTAGGCAGTGTGGCCAGGGTTTCAGAAAGTACTACAGTAATTTGACTGTGTGTTCTGGCCTTCTGTAAAAGTGGAAGGCCCTTTTAAGGGGGATATTACCCTTCTACATAAATCTCTTCAAATATTCCATTAACTTAATTAAAATCTAAGGAAACTGAAAGATGATTAAATGATTAACCTCCTGCCCCAGAACTTAAAGCCACTCACTCCTGAGCCAAAAGCTTTTTGTGTTTAACTACCTCCTTTTATATGATTATACTGGACAACTCAGAGCAGTCGATTATTAGAATTAAATGTCTTAAATAAAATGTGGTGCAGCATTAGAGTTGAGAGCCACTGATTATATACACAAATACTATACACATGAGTGGAAGGCTTGTTTAATCAGTGAAATCCTTTGATTTAAGTGTATTTCCACTTTATTTCTTTACTCACATATAAACAACAAAGAAAGATACTATCCAAAGGCATTTTACAAAACAGAAATTAACTAGCCTGGAGCAGATTACCTCACATATACATTGATCCAGCAATGCAAGTGGATATGGCAAAAGGGCAAATGCAGGGGTGCACAACAGCTGACATATTATCCTCCAATATATAGGAGAAATGACTTACTACTGTTCTAATAGTGGAATTAAAGCCAATCATTAAAAGTGATAATATGGTGCCCTACTAGGGATGAGCAAACTGGTCAGAAAAACCAACTATGTGGTACTGACATTGTCTTTTGTCCAGATATGACTGCTGTCTGACTACTACTAATACCAACCAAACAAATATTTTTCACTAGCTCTGTCTAAATATAAACAAGCCGAAAATCATGCCTTTTTATAATTTATGAGGTACAGGACTGAAGTCCAGTATAGATAAAAAGAAAAACATCACAGCAATCACAAAAGTAACATACCATCAGTGGAGTGCCGGGGGATTTTGGCCAGTTTCTGAGGCAGAGGACTGTTGTAATCCTGGAGGAACCGCTTGGTGCCTCTTCCTGGGCCTGTCGTCAAGCTGTCTCCAAAACTTCTCCTCTCTAAAACCAGCATATATGTAGGAAAGACAGTTCATACAGTTAGAGGTGATAACGGTACAGATAAGTGTGCCAGACTGTACGTTTTTTGTTTTTTTGAGTACTGGAAATATAGAACCTGTCAAAACAGGTACACTTATAAATACAATGAATGGTTTGTGTCAGTGAATACTGTTTTATGTGTCATGTTTAACCAATAATCATTAATTTAATTAATGACTTCAGGAAACTAAAATAGCATCAATAGTTTAACCCTCTACATGATCACACTAGAAGGTTTTGACTTGTAGGATGATTGATAGGAGGCGATCTACATTTACAACAAGCAATCATCATGGCGATGAGCAGCATATTCCATGCAACTTCTTTTACTCCACTCCAACAAAGAACCTTGTTGTCAGTACACTATTAAAGATGGAGTGCAGAACTTTTGTCTCCCCCTTCTGGCAGTGAGAGTAATTACAGCAACAAGTAAAAATTCCATATACTGCAAAATACAGAGAGATTTACCTGGCGGTGATGGGCTTAATCAGCATTGTGTGAACTCGTTTGGCAAGGGCTTGAATGTAACGGACGTTCATTTATATGTATTAAAGTTCTGCACTCTAGCTTTAAATGGCTGTACAGCTGGTAGCCAACAAAATTTATTTTATGTCTGATTTATCTTGTTCCCAAGAAATCTAAACTCTAGGCATGGAGTTTGAAGTTTCCCACATTAAAACAAGTTATTTGCCTTTTGTACAGCAGTGTAAAACATATTGTGCAGATACTCAGGGGACGCCTCCCTTGACTATTTACAAGATTTGTTTCTTAGATCGTTACTGCCAAATTTCCACACGAGTAAGGCAGACAGATTTTCTTTCGCTGTAGGGAGTTTTTAATCTCCCAAAGAACCTAAAAAAACAACACACAATGAAAGGACCAATACTGGTGCCCTAAAGCTTGGTTCATTAAGACATTATAAGTAGAATTGGGATAAAATGTATTATGTAGTACTGTTTTATTCTTATATTCTTGTCAAATTCAACATCATGTACACATGCAATCTAACTGCTATCTGGAAAATGTTTTAAGTCTACTGTTGGTTTCCAGAATAATAAAAGATGCCTTAAAACTGACATATCACAGACCAGCTATCAGATTTGTTCCTATTAATGAGGACAAAAATCTCAACATAGTTGCTGTAAATTAAATATGGCATTTTCATTCACCAAATATTATCACAATGTAGAGAACAGTAGCACTGACCTGCAGTATACGTGTGACTTTCGTAGTGCAGGCCTCCTCTGGCTACAGGCTGGCTGCCAAACAGAGGATCGCAATGAAGGTTGTGGCAGAGTTTTTCCAGGAAGCGGAGGACGTAGGTGACACTACTGACTGTGGGCAGGGTCAGGGTGTGCTGCTGCTGGTCAAAGTAGGCTAGACGGGACAAATAAGGGCAAAAGACAGAGGATCAAATTCTGTTCAAGGAAGTGTACAGTCTTTTATTTGACATGGAAAAAATGAGTTAAAGCATGTTCACTGATGTGAGAGTGAGCTTTATACAAAGGTTTTTAAACCTCACATTTTATGTAACAATTACAACAGAACTTACACATAATGTAACAAGATAAGATTCTTTGACAACAGCACTATATTCTGCTCTAATGGAAGATAATTGAACAAAGATGTGATAGCCACAATAAACAAGCTAACTCCTCTTGAAATGCTTTTTATGAGGACTTTCCACAGAAGGAGAAGAGTGACAGAGAGAGCAATCATATTCCTTTTTCAAATGAGAGTGTAATTCCCACCTGAAATGACTTCGCCTCCTTGTCCAGACTTGAGGCAGGAGAAGACTGTGCCCTGGTTGTGGGCAGAGTCCACACACGCCTGAACACATTGCTGAAGCACCGAAGAGGCCCGGCCTGGCCCAAAGTGGTCTGGGAGCTGCTGGATACGCCGCTGGTCCAAATGGGGTCCCACCTTGCCGTACTTGTTTAGGTACACACAAACTAGGGAGCAAAACAACAAACAGAAGAGCCACTATTGAAGGTTATAAGCTTTCTTTGATCCATCAAAATGTAATTGTAATTTAATAAAAAGGACCACTAGGCTTATTTTAAACCTTGTTTGCATGTATTAACCACTATTTGTCAGATTCTGTTGCCAACACAACACAAAAGGCAGTGAGTGTGTGACAGCATGACAGAATGAGCCATTGTCTTACACATGCACTGAACATCCTATTAAGGTATACTCATCAATTATAATGTAGAGTACGTCCAGGTCTGTGGATGTTGTGTACCTGTGGGAGCCTGTAGTGCAGAGTTGGGGATGGTAGCATTGTCCAGAGGCACAGTGCTGGTGTCAGGCTCTGGGGTGCTGCTGGTGGGAGACGTGGGGACTGGATTAGGTACCACGCGTGGTTTTCTCTGGATACAAACACACACATTCAGACATTTTACAGCTTTTGTCTCTTTACTGTTTAATTACCACCCAAACATTTGATGGGAACAGTTCATAATATAGCATCAACTGTGACTCTTATTGCACTTAGTTATTATTTTCATATTTGAACTCATAAAACAAAGTGGCTTCCTGTAAATGTAACATGGTGTAATATCAGAAAACAAAACAAAGATCAAAAAGAAAATTCATGACTGCCAAGTATTTCCATTAATCTCTCTTCAGTACATTATTGTGGCCTGATGAGTGCAGCTACCTGCTTTGCCAGCATACAAACAGGATGCTGCCAATATTTGTAGTGGACAACCACTGAGTTTTTGTAACTGTTGGAACGTTTGAAATTTAAACCAGCTTGATCTGCCTTAGTTGAAAAACATCAACAAACAGGATGGCATTCATTCATAAATTTTAACCCAAGACACAACTAACATGTTGGTCCAGTCTGACTGGTCAGAAAGGTAATAACAACAGAGACGAGAGCAGGATGTGGCAGAGTAGAAATAAATATAACAAGCTTATCAACAGATGTAACATCAAAACAATAGTTATTTTTATTTTTTAACCGGGCCAGTTTCGGACTACACAATTTACAAAAGTAAAGAAGGTGAGCACTGGACAACACATACTGTTGTCTCTTGATATGCTAATAGGTGATGTATTATGTAGTCTAAAAATGCTTTAATGTGATATTCTGTGGTTCAGTGATGTGTTAATGTGTATGTACAGGACAGCTACCTTGCTGCCAGGCTTGGGCCCTCTTTTCTTTGGGATCTTGATGGGTTCTGCCTGAGTCTGGGCCTGCTGCAGAGCTATCCTCTGTGCCCAATTGGCAGGCAGTCTGCCCCTGGTTCGCCCTGGACCTGTCACTGGCCGCCCAGGGCCTGTCACTGGCCGTCCTGGGCCAGCCATGGCATCTTCCAGCCAGCCAGCTCTCTTTGCCCAACCCAACTGCAAACAAAGAGCAATGGAGACACAAAGTCAAGTGGGGCTAACTCTTCACACTGTGATACTCTTCCATGATAATGCTCCCTTAACAGAAAACAAGATGTCAAAAATGTTTACATACAACTAAAGCTTGTGAAACAACTTGAGGTGAGCATGTGCCCTGTGTGTCAAACTCATTTTGAGACGTCAGTCACGGTTCACTTAACTCATTTTATTTTACCTCCAATAGTATTTAGCCATGTAGATACAGTAGTTTGGTTTTGAGCCCTTTGGTTTTGAGATATCTGCCTCTGAGATTTCTGCCACCACCCCTATACAACAAAGGTGAATGGAATTCTGTCTGTGGTGCTCACAGCAGTGAGAAATTCACTGGCAACATGTCATTTCCAAATTTTGCTGGATAATCCACAGATCTCACTGTGGACAGACATAGAACCAAAGAAATAGTCTAGCTTTCACCTAGAGTGTATGGGGGAAGAGGCAGATCTTTGACACGGATATTGTGAAACCAGGGAAATTATAACCAAAACTATCTACATGGCTAGACACCGTTAGATGTAAATGAGAAAATATGTTTTTTGTAATTTGGATGAACTGACCAATTAAAGGCAACAGTCTGTCCCTAATGGTATCTGTAAACCACTTCATGCCCACCTTACTGCCAGGCTTGGGCCCTCGTTTCTTGGGAACCTTGATGGGCTCCAGGCCTTTGGCGGGCTGGATGCTATGTGGTCCCAACGCTGAGCCCTTCTGACTCCAGGGCCCTGTCACCTTGGTTTTCCTACGGCCTGGCTTGCGTCCTCTCTGACCTGGAGGTCTGCCCACTGTGGGGGTGGGGTGCATGGCTGGGCTCTCTACACTCCCATCTGTCAATGCCCCAAGGCTCTTAGGCAACACTACTGCATGGGCAAAGATGGGCAGACACACAAGAAAAGGGAAGCTGAGTAAAAAGCTGTGGCATAACAGCAAAAAATAAATAATTAAGAATTATAGCTCCAGGCTCCCCATTTAATCACAGGCGGGGCATAGAAATGTAATAATGTTTGCACAGTCAGAGTAGTTATTTTCTCACTAATTGCATTTGTGAGTTTATAAAAATATTTCTTCACCAATGTGTATTCAATCTGAAATTTAGACTACATTATTTGGTTATGTGATGTGATATTGGTTCATTCAAATTCAACTACACCACACACTTGCCATGTAACTGTGCAACACACAGCAGAATGAGTCATGTACCCGACTGCACACACTTCCAAGAAGCCTTTACGCTGTTGGCTGCAATGTCCCCGTTTGAATATAGCTGTAGCCAACCAAGTAGAAAGCTGTGTTATACACACATTGCATACGGCTCATCAGCTATTACCATCACTCACCTATGCTATAAATACCTTTCTCAAATGCTGATTAGCAAGTAATGTACCACCTCATTTTCAGAATATGGAGCGTCAAACTTTTTAAAAATCAAAATTCCTTCAGTTTGTTCAATGCTGAACTAAATCCAGACTGTTCATACCACCTGAGCTCAAACTTCTCACAGCAGCATATCAGCAGAGAAGGTCAAACATTCTCAGTAGTGAAACATTTTTCTTCACTTGAACCCTTCCTCACTTATAAGCCTGAGGACAACACATTACATCTCCCAGTCTGTGGTGTGCTTCACAGTGAGAGAGTGAAAAGGTAAAGAAAAGGAAAGAGGGTGGGAGGTCATATCAAGAAGTGCACGCTCCAATTCGCTTCATAAGTCTGCTCATTCTGTGAATTTTAACCTTTCAGTGAAATCAAAAGGATTTAGTTGGCTTTTTTCTGCATATAAATAAATTCACAGAACTCCTAAGAAATTCACTGCAATAAGAATTCTCTTCATGGTAGTCAGATTAAGGGAGGGGCAAATAACAGATGAAACAATTAATCATTATACGCTGTAAGACATCAATACACTGCTAATGGTATTCATGGTACTTTATCTCGCAATATTAAAAGGTTGGTTCATCTACAAACATTTATGTCTACTTATGCATAAAGTTAGAGGTTTTTTTTCCCAGGTTTTGAGAAATGTGTCAATACAATTGAGAAGAATGAAATTTTGTTTGTGGTGCTTAAAGCATTGAGAAATTGTATTTTACAAAATCAACAGCCGCATGTCTTCCCAGATATAGTTCCCATTATAATTTCCTGCTCGCAAGGTCTGTGGATCTGATTAATGGGAATGTGGCTTCTGTTAAATAGTTTTAATGTAATTTTTCAAGTTTGTAAGCACCACAAACAAAATTCCACTCACTTCCAATTTATTGAGGTGGCAGAGTTAATCCCAGGGACTGATATCTAAAAACCTGAGAAAATAAAGCCTAACCATCTTCATGGCCAGATAACACTAAAAGTAAGCAATAAAATATGTATCACTATGTCAGGTATATGGTGGACAACAATATATCAGTACAGTATTGCAATATGAAATCAGACAGGCATTACCTGCATAAACTGCAATCCATAACAACCAACAAAAGATGAAGATGAAGATGAAGCAGAGTAAAAACAAGGACTGAAAGATATCAGGCAAGAGGTGAAGGAGCTGTTTTAAAACAAAGGACAGAGGTAATCAAAGATGATTTTTGTTTGGTCTACCTTCAAGTCCCTGCTGGCTAGAATAAAAAGAAGAAATGTGTGAACACCCTAAAAGCCTGTGGAATAAACCCCTAATAAAGTAGAAAGCTGCGGTCTTAAAATGTATCTCTCAAACTGAACACACACTCTTGCTTTCTTGACGGGAAGCATTTTAGAAATCACATGAACCACTAAGGAAACATACTCATGGTAAAATCATTTAGAGCAGGTCCTATGTTAAACACATAAACACAACTAAATAAGCAGTGTAATTTATAGAAGCCAACACAGCTGGCAAAACTTCAAGAATGTGTGCATGAAAAAACACACAGAAGAAAGAACCACAGTATAGCCTGGATTGCTGGCTTCACATGCACCTGCAAACCTGCGCACACACCACACAAACTAAAATGCACTGGTATTTATCCTGGATCAACCCAGGACAGATTTATGAGAGGATCAGCCACATTAACACAGGTCTTGGCCCATGGGCCTGTATTTATTAAACACATTTTCAAACGGGCACACCAATCAATGCAAAGCTCAGTCTGCAGGCTACTGCTGCTACTGCTACTTTTTATAGGGGAATCACTGTGAAGCTAAGAAAAAACAAGACACCTGATTGATCCTCCACAGATTGGACGAATCCTAGATATGTTTAAAAGGTTTAAAGAGCTCAAGGTTACATGTTCATTGATCAATGGCAGTGCTTGTAAATACAGCCAAACAAACGCGTATCAAGCAAGCCCTTCTTTTTTTCCCTCTCCCCTGAGTGCACTGAGTTCATTGAGTTCATAAAGCCACCACTGCCAGCTTCATATTACAGGACGATAACTTCTCAAGAACTTTTAATCTATCACTCCGACTGCATTTCTGTAACTTCATTCATCTTTACTCACCTCTCTTGCCCGAACAAAAGTTAAAAGTGTGCGGTTGTCTGCACAGCTGTCTGCAGATTCACCCTCTCCTCCTGCCCTGTCCTCCTCTACCACTCTTCCTCGGAGTTGCTCCTCCTTCCTTTCATTTTCCTCCCTTCTCTTCTTCTCTCCTCCCACCATCTGCTGACAATGTAAACATTCCACCTTTCACAGCATATGTCTGTCTTTTCTCTTCGTTTCTATCCCCTCTCTTAACTCAATTCTCTCAGAGGCATCTAATCAGAACCTGTTAACCAGGGTGCCAACGAGAGGCCTGTGGAGGGGCACCCAGGCTCGTTTCAAGCACGTCATGGCCTGACTCTGCCAATTGGGTGAGTGCCAGGCCTTCATAAAACACTAGCAGGCTACAAAGACATGTCCTGCCTCCCCATTTCCCTCCTTCCTTTTCCAGTCCTTCACATACTGTGGATTCTAACAGATGAGTACGGCTGAACTTGTGGCTGATAACCCTTGTATCCACTTCTTCCTTTTATGTTTCTTATATAAATTGCTTACTCTGATTCTGGCTCTTCTTCCTCATGTTGAAAGTAAACATGCTTTGAAGAAGAGAAGAGAAAAATGGCTGGTTACAAGAAAAGTCCTTGTTTGCTAAATGGAAAAACAAAGAAGCAATGTATCATGTAGAACTCTTCACGGTAAGACTGTGTCACAAATGCAGGCAAAACCATAGGCAAGCCTACTTTAACTTTTAACAAACTGGACTTGATGTTACTGGATTTTGCAAGTCAAACACAGTTCAAAAGAACACGTTATCTAGAGAGAGATTCGACACTATCAGGAATTAAAAATAGCAAACTCATGTTGATGACTTGATCAGCTGGTGCTAATGATGCCTTCAGGCAGATGACAGTAAAACTCCAGTAGAATATGTTGATGAAATCTGCTCATTATTGCGGCGAACAAGTTGCTAATCTGCAACAGGTCTTGGATTCAGAAGCAAAAAATTACTACCACTCAATGTTGTTCTAAAATATGTGCTCTTTTACAAAAGTGCTTGTTGTGCACTGGATTTGCTGTACAAATGGATCTCAGATTTTATCAGCATGAATGTGAAAATACAGTGAGTGGGCAAAATGAAAGCAACATCTTTACAGTGCAATGCAATCCCACACATAGGCTGGAAATAAATAGTACCCTTATGAGGATTAGAAAGCTCAATTTTTGTTGAGACTTAGTCATAGATGTGTTAATTCAACTCTATGTAACTTAATTAACAATTTGGTTACAATATACTTAATTTAAATACATCTTACATATTCGTCCTTATATAGTAATGAACTTCATTTTAACAACCTTGTGTTGTTAAAGGCCCTGCACACCCACACGGGTTATTTTCAGTTAACCTCACTGACTAGAACCTCTGCTCAGGTTAAAGTTGATCGGAGCTATGGTGGGAATTTTGTGAGATCACTGATCTCAACATACCAATAAGAACAATAAACGCATACGTTGTAACTGGAGAGAGAGGGACGTGTCAATCAAGCACATTTTGTACACACGCAAAAGTGTGTACATTTTGTACACACTTCCACTGTCCTGAAAAGACACCCAATCAGGCCAATAAGCGAAAACACCTGTGTGGGTTGACCATGAGTGACTAGGGCCCTTAAAAGGTCAGTTCATCCAAACTGCAAAAAAAAAAAAAAAAAAAAAGCCATTTCCTGAATGTCAACATCATTGTGTTGGAAAGAGATATGAACGCTGATTTTTTTTAACATAATTTTTAAAGGCTCTGAACACCACAAACAAAATTTACCTCCACTGTATTGCAGTGGAGGCAGAAATCTCAGAGACCCATAGCACAAAACCTGGGAAAATAAAACCAAAATTATCTGCATGGCTAGATACCTTGGTTATGCACGAACAGAACTAATTTGTACGACGTGTTGTCCAACCACATAAGGTGCGGTGAAAAGCCAGCTTTCATAGAGAAGGTAGAGTCACAATACTGTTTCAATATGGGAATAACAGCACAAATTTCCTCGTTCCTGGAAGGCATTGATCGTGTTACACTCTGTTGTTCACATAAAAACTGACAGAAGCAGTTGTGTACAGAATGAAAGTGAGCTTGAGAGAGAAGTTCAAACCCTGACAATCACTGCATTAAGTGAGTGTGAGCTTTCGGAAAGTTACAGAAATGGCCGTACATAGCCCCCCTTCAATTCCGACGTCAGAAAGGTGTAGGCAGAAGGGGTTCCAAAGCTATTCGACCATCCGACAAGCACTTATGAAGAAGCATACTGGCAGCTTAAAGATATGTGCAATGACATCTTTTTTGGAATTTGGATGAACAGACACTTACAAACATGTGACATGCTTTTTCATAAAACCTCCCGCCTACTGTTAAGGTCCAGACCTTTTGTGCCAGGCGGCTGAAGGTTGTCTCCAGTGAGGGTGCACCAGCCAACAGGAAAGATGTCACGCGAGTCATAGCGGCAGTAGTAGTCAAAGGCTCCCCGCCAGCCATCAAAGGTGACCAACACCTCAACACCACGCAGTGCACCCACTGTGGCCGGGCAGATAAAGTGTGGATTTTTTCGGTCCACCGCCTCCAGCTTCATGCCTACTTGGAAGGAATTCTGCTCCGGGGTGGGAGGCTCCTGCTGGGGAACATGGAGAGAAAGAAAGGGTGTCAGGTATGAAGGTGGCATGTGTGAGTATCTATGCGTTCATTTGTACTGGGGAAATATAGTAAAATAAACCAAATGCTGGGGAATTTTTGCTATGGGTGATAAGTTTTCTTATTCTACCAGACATAATGGCATCAGTGTCAGCCATCTTTGGTGGACCAAAGAACCTGGTGAACTCTAGTATAAACGAGTAACTATGAATAGTAAATAAACATGCTCGTTTTCTCCCTGATATAGGACAGCAAGAATGTGTTGCGTGTTGAGCTCGTGAGCCTTGTAGAGGTACCTTGTGAAAGATGCGAGAGGGTGCCATCTCAGCTCCATTTAGTGTTTTCAGAAGGAACATGGGCCAGGAGGATGCATTGAGACGGAAACCTGAAGAAGGACAATTTGTTGTTATAACTACACCACCTTTAGATCCAAGGGTTGTGTGATGAACATGGTGACATTGACATAGACAAATCATGGAAAACTATTAGAGCAGAAACAATTAATGGATTAGTCAATTGAATAAAAATGAGTCTGCAAATATTTTGATAATCAATTCATCGTTTCAGTCATTTTTACACCAAAAACATTCTTTCTAACTATCTCTATCTGGTTCCAGCTTCTCACATATGAATATTTGCTGCTTTTCTCAGTTTTAAATTACTGCAAATTGAATATATTTGAGTTTTGGACTATTGGTCGGACAAAACAAGACATCTTAAGACATCACCTATTTTCTGAGACATGATGAGCATTTTTTTCCCCACTATTTTTTAACATTTCATAGACCAAACAATTAATCAAGAAAATAATTAGCAGATTAATCAATAATGAAAAGGATAGCTGGCTACAGCCCTAAAAACGATCAACAACACTTTGTAGTAACATTCTAAATACGCAGACAACAGAGTGCATTTGTGTCTTTTCCCATGGTTAATCAATACAGAAATGTCCTGGGTAGGAGGCTTTTTAAACTGTGTCAAAAAGTTATTCATAGGCATTAACATGACACAGTGACATTCTGTGCTGTCAGTCACTGACACCTAGTGGACAAATTGAAAACCCCTAAAAAAGAAAAGTAGAAAAGATACTGTGAAGTCAGTAGAAAAACCTTTAACAGTCTTGAACAGTCATGAAAACACAAGGTGTCATGTGATTTGTGTGTGTCCTTACCAAGTGGTGGCTGCAGCATGCCTCCGTTCTTCTCACAGTTGCCGATTGGCTGGATCTCTGACGAGTCCACCAAGCGCCAGAAGTCATTCTTGTTGTCTGACCCATCCAGGCGCAGCCGCAGCCGTGAGCCTGTCAGGCCCACCACTGTGGCGATGCAGGTGGACGTGGTGTTTCGCGGGTCCTGGGCCTCCAACTTCATCCCTGCCTTGAACTCATTAAGTGGAGGTGTGAGGCTCTAGATAGTCATGATAGACAAGTGTTAGTTGGAGAGTGGCAGCACAATGACAGCAGTGGAGAGAGAATTTAGTGTAATGAAATAATCACAGGAGAGATGCTTACAAATAGGTTTGAGAAAAACAGTCGAGAGTGGAGATATGAATCTTGCTCACCTGTCTGAAGCAAGAAGAGGGAGCAGCGATGGAACCCGTCTCTTTCAGGTATTTCTCCCAACTGAAATGCCCTGTAGAAGAACAACAAGAGCAACAAGAAATTCATACCATATCACAAAGGTGTTCAGATGTGTTTTTCCAGTCGTGAAACGTTTGACAAATGTTTAATTTTTTATGAATTTTGAGTTGAATTTTACATGCAATGTTTTGTGAGCCCCAACACAAAACAACAAAGAGACACGAGGCATGAAATATATTATCATCATTTGTAGCAAACTTTGTCTTGATGATTAATGAAACAATGCTGAGGCAAATTCCTGGGCACCGTTTCCTATTGGAATTGCCCAAAACTTACTTCATATATCACTGGCTGCTGTGGGTTATTTACCTTGGTACTGTGAGGGCACCCGGGAGGGCCGTCCACTCCGGGCATGCTTGATCCTTCTGGCATCTTTCCACTCTATAGCTAGAGGAGCCAAGAAAGACAGAATAAGCTCTCAACTACAGGTGATTTTCACATCAGTCAGTACCTTGCAATAACTGCCACACTCACTGCTCCAAACACTGTCCGGGATTACAGGACTATTACAAGATAATATATGAATCGGCCTACACAGAAAAAACAAACAGGAATGGTTGGAATGAACTAAAACTAAATGTGCCATATTTCTAGCTTTACCTGCAAGCTACTGTGAATACTTGTTTGTTACAAATATTTGGAAAAAATACTGTTATCATACTGAGAATGGCATAATAAATTCTTACCTTTCTGTGGCACAGGTTTCCTCATGCTCCAACAATACTGACCAAGCTCACAACACAACAGTGGCCTCCACTCTAAGACGAGAAAAAAATCCACAAAGGTAGCTATGTTAAAGCTGTGTGAACCACACACAACTGTGAGAAATAAAAAGAACGTGGTGTGACTCTTGTTTGTTGTTTGACAATTAAATTAAATCGTAGTCATTATCAAAACATTTCAAAGACACCAGATATACCACCTTGAAGTTTGGAGAAATGTACAGAAATCATTGACTGTATAAAGATGGACGACATGACAGCTCCCCAAAAGTGAAGTCAAAACATCTCGATCGCCCCCTGGTAGCTGGATGCAGTATAGGTCATAAACCCCGCCCCCTCCATGTTAGAGGATGGAACATGGTCCAAACAAAAAAAAAAAATCAAAGTACATGTCAAATTTTTCCCAAAGATGTTTTCTGTCATTTTAGGTAGTTCTTATCACTCTGGTGTATGTTCAAGTGTTCGTCTTTTTGATAAGTTTGGTTTTAATTAGTTATTTGATGCTATACAAAGGGGGTTTCACATCATGATTGATAGTTGAGCCCGGCTCGCAACTGAGTCAGCCGTATGTATGGGCAGGACCTCGATACCGCGGCTCCATTTCCATTTATTGTATTTCAGTGGATGTATCAGGGTGGGGGCCATGTGTAGTTATCTCTTGTTTGTTTGTGTTTTTCTATATGCTTGTTCTATAAGGTCAAAACAAAATTTCACAAAAATGGGGCATAAACAGGGAAAAACTTTATGTTAAGGGGTTAACGATGGGGTAATGAAGAGTGTAAGAGTTTTTATCAACTCAAATAAGTGATTACACCAATTAAAAATGCAGGAGTATTCAGACCCAAGCTTAGGCTACCATGTGTAAATTGTACTGTGTTTCAAAGGGAAACCAGAGAGCTGCCCTGTTTATCTTTGTAGCTCACTGGCCATCTCTCCAGGCAGGGGGTTGTCATGGGAGGCAACCAGAGGCAAGTTCAACAAAGAGACCAAAGATCATGCCAACAATTTACGACATATGGATTTAATTTACTTTTTCACACTAAAGATTAATTTAAAAGAAAAAAATACATTAAAGCTCCTTGCTGTACTAACTGCATATGCAGACAGTAATCAATATAAATGGAGGGGACAAACTATTAAAAACACCTCTCAGTATAAAGCAACACCACAAAACTACAGCCTCTGAAATTACAGTAAAATTGAATCAATACCTCTTAAAATGTTCAGTATCACTCTGCTGAAATTGCTATTAGTGTTACTCCACACAATGTTAATCAAACACTCCCATGCAATAATCTCAAATGCAATTAAAACCTATTGCCTTCTGATTAAAGAAAACAGAATATTACCCTTTATGTGAAAATCACTATGCTGAATGTTTACAAAATTTCTCCTCATCAATCAGTGGACAAGGGTTTCGAGAAGGAGACATGTTTTGAGGCTCAGTGACTCCTGTAACCCAAACCTTGGGCTGACCAACATTACCATCCAGACACAACATACAGGTCAACAGGTCAACTGGTCAAACTGATAGAAATAACAAGTGCTTTAAGTTCCTGTTCCTTCAATCCTGCTGTGACCACAGTCCAATGTGGCATATATTAGACATAATCCAAAGATTTAGATTAGAGTTTATGATATGACAGCAAAACGCAAAACATGTCCAAAATCGCATGTGAGGAATAACATACAAGTTAGTACTGGCAAACAGTAAAGTTACAGAGCGACACTTGTTAACCATCTGCCAAATATTTGAATTTACCGAGAAAAAACATACCAGCTTTATTATGAGAGCTGTTATAAATTAACTAATGTTATTTTACGCAAAAAAACGAGTAAAAGAGCAGTGACAGAGGACCCATAAGGTCACTTGATAGGGTGCTGTTCATATAAACATACCTACCTTACAACTTCATAACCGTTTAGCAGCGTTTCTCCTCTCCGGGTGATTTCCTTTTCAATAGAAGTGCGCCTTTTTCCTCCGCCAAGGGGGATGGCGTCCAAATTAAAGCGGTCCGCTCCTTGTTTTTCCGTCTGGGAAAGTGACAGGAGGTACTGGCATTAGAGAGCTCAGCAGGAACACCTTCCTCCTGTTGCTAACCCAGTGAGTGTTGAAGACTCAACGTCCCGCTAGTACCACTTGTCTGACATCTACATGGGACGCTGTTTCCATTTACAGCCAAACTATCGCGTCTCTCATAGCCAAAAATTGTTGAGCTCCATTCATAACACAAAGCCCCCGCCCTCTCCTGTGCTACATTTGCATGCGCGCTGGATGCTCATTTAACGTTACGTGACAGCATCGCTAATTATGTTATTCAGGAGTTAACGCTACAATGACGGTAACCTCTAGGGTATAGATCAGTCAAAAATAATACTGAATGAAAACATGCATGCAGCCGTGCACACACCACATTCAGTATGCTATGCTACGCACTGCTACACAGAGACATGCCCACTGCCCAGGATGCTAGCTTAGCATGCTAGCTTGTTGACGTGATTATAAATATTAGCATTAGCAAAACGGGTGCATACCAGCTCACTGAGGCTAGCCAGTGGTGGTCTGGGCTCAACACTGAAGCAGCCTAAAAGGAGACGTTGCTCGGTGTATCCGAGGATGTTTACCTTGCTTTGTAACGTGTGTGTTTGTTTCTGATGTGGATTTAGCGCTTGTCCGCCATTTTTTTTTTCTACACTATGAGGAGGGGGTGTTTTGCCAACATTTCTTGTTGGGCAGTCAGTCAGGCGTCGGGCAAGCTGGAGGATGGTGAAAATACAAAACAACGACCCCTGGCGGCCAAAAGAAGGCATTTCAGGCATGGGAGAAACAACTATGAAATGCAAAAAATAGATTTAACCGAAGGCTAAAAAAAATATAATTATCTAATATCCCAATAATCTTTTATCTGTTATCTTTTACACTGCAATAACAAAATATCTTATTCACGGTAATATACAGTACAATACTGTAGCATGTAACTACATAATATTGGTTTATAAGCAGACTGTATGTTGTAGTTGTAATACATACATACACTCAGTTGCCAGTTTATTATTAGGTACACCTAGCTAAAACTAACGCAAGCTAACACAATGTACTATATACAGAATATATATATATATAATACTGTATACATACTGTGCATGAACTACTTACTGTATTTATATAAGGTCACTTATTGCATTAAAGCCTGACTGAGGTGTGACGGCAACACTGCTTATATAATACCTCAAACTTTGGCAATTCTTTACTAGAGTTTCTTGTTACTTATCTGCTGGTACATACACGATAAACATATTTGCAATACGTTTATACCAATATTGATATTGATACACCATTTATTTCAGTATTTTTTGCACTCCGACACCTTCTTGAACTTTTTGCAACCCTGTATGCACCATTTACAGTGACAGTTTTATGTGTATAAACAATGTATGCAGTTTTCTATTTGTTGTTTATATAAAGAGTATATATCTACTTGTCTGTACATACAGTAGCTATAAGCTTATGTTTCCTTATCTCTGTTGCACATTGCCATTGTTTATGTCTGTGTGCATCTTCCTGTACATTTATTTATGGCACTGTGTGTAAATACAATGAGTTACTGGAAACCAGAATCAAATTTCTTGTGTGCTTAAACATACTTGGCCAATAAAGCTCATTTTTATTCTAATAGTGTCAGTGGATCTTAATGATTTATTGGCACTTTTTATGCACTGCTGAGACTGCTGAATTGCTTGTAAAAATGCAGAGAGTTATTCAGTTCTCATGTAGCTCTTTAATTTGAAATAAAGTTTCATTAATAATAAGCAGTCATTTTATCACAAGTCAATAACCATGATCATTAATTTATCGCAAGAATATTAAGAGAAAAGACAAATTAGAATGGAATTTTAGTAACCGTTGTTATTGCAGCATTACTGCCGTTCAGAGCGCTGCTCTAGTTTCATTTAATCTGTGCTCTAGTTTTGGGTGTTTGAATAAAAATGTGGCGTATTTGCCTTGAGCATAACATGAATAAAATTTGATTATCAGAGCACACAAAGCTTAACTTATTAACCACTATTTGTTCCAGTTAAGATTAATATAACATTCTGAACAGAATAATGGCAACATCAAAATGTACTACAAATAGAGAAATTTATATATATTTCAAACACAACATAATCCATGTTCCCAGAGTGAAATCTGAGCAAAATATCACTGAAACACAGTATGCCTGTAATAGTGTAATAAACCTAGCACAGTACAATATCTCTAAAGATATTGTAGATAAATTGTGTAGCTGTGAAAATTAGAAATAGGGGCCATTTGGTAATGCCATGCCAATTAGGTCTGGGTAGCAACTGTAACTGTGTGATTTGGAGAAACACCCAGCAGTTCAATTGTGTGTAATGGTCACCTGGCAGCACTGCTAATGCCCATTTCAGCCTACGCTGGGCAGGCCATGGCCCAGTGGCCCCCTGCACCCCAGGCAATTATGTTTGGTATCACACGGTGAAAAGGGTTAATTGGCAGCGCCCACGCGCCTGATTGGACCTGTTTCACGCCTGTCGGCCTTCATCGCATCAAAGGAAGCCCCAGTCCACCAGGCACCATTATTAGAACACACAAACACACGCACACACATCTCATGGACACTCTCTGTACACAGACTCTGTACTTAAATCAAATGCTCTCATGACTGAACATTTGTGGAGGAATAAAAACATGCACATAACCTTCACACGCACTATGTAAAAACAAATATGCAACATACACCTACAGAAACACATTCATACAGAACTATTGTACCGCACTTAAGTATTCATCATCCTCATGCAGAGACATAAGCGTGTTTACACTTGCATGCACACAGGCATTATGCAAATAACTTTCTGGATGATCTCAACTAATATCACTAGGGGTCAGTGTTGTTTAATAAAAAGCAGGGCCAGATAATTCTGCCCCTTTCTTCTCCCCACATTAATTTCATCATGATGATTTTGTTTTCCTCTGAGCACAGGACAGGAACACTCATCATTTTTGCTGCTCACTATCCTCTTTAAACTCTCCAAATTTGATTCTAATCATGATTATGGATTTGTTTTCCCTTTCAATTAATATTTTTTCTTTCATTATGTAAAATAAAATTATTTGGCTTTGCTTCCTTTTCAAACATTTCCATATCAAATGTATTTGAGGACTAATCATATTCTAGTTTCTCTGCCTGACTTACTGTAATTATTGGCAAACCAAGTGTCGTTCAGTGAAGCCATGCCTATTGTATATTGTGTGCCTGTCTTTTTTTCAGGGTCTCCATGTGGTTCTAGTTTTTTTATTAATAAGGCTTCAACCACTGAGCTACTAGCAGTCTATGAAAGTCCATCAGCCATTATACAAGCCAGTTTGACAGGCAAATAACAACAGTGACAATGTTCCATCCAACCGTCCGCTGTAGCATAAATCATACTTTCCCAAGGTTCAACAAATTCAGACTCATAAAACACATTAGTAGAGACAATTCTGTGAGTCTTGGAAAATGTTTTGATGACAGAAAAAACAAAATGATCTTCACTGATTAAATACAATCACCATAAACATAAAGAACAGCACTTATATGGAAAAGATAAGGAAAATAATGAGTGGTGTACAGTATGTGACTGTAACCACATGATAAAGACAAGCTTTTGATAAAAGTATTACAGACAAGATCAACAAGATAAATTGGGTCTCTTTTTCATAATATTTTGAGGGTTGAAAGACACTGAAAATGCCTGCAAAAATCATATTCTACACACTCAAAACACATGCAAATCATTTATACAAAGTGCACTGTTAGATTTGCAGATGCCTTTGATAGCTGTCATCACAAGAAATTTCAGAGATAATTTCCTCTTGTTAGCACGGTTCCATAGTTACATAGTTATCATATAATACAAATATACACAGAGCCTCTGAATGTACAATTTCCAGGCAGACCTATTGTGTCAATGCAAATGTAAATTCTCATATTAGTGTTTGCTCTTTTCTTTTGGCAGCGGTATCAGTTTTTGGTCTGTTTGAAATGTCTTACTTGCTCTTTTCATTTTATCGCACTAATTGAATCTGGCTTTCTTAGCTGGCAATGTGTTTTTGGATCTCAAACATGTTGCTGTAGGTGTCCGCTAGCCAATGGCATGGCTCCACCGCCGTGGTCTGTTTCTGCACATACAGACAGTACAGCAAGGATCTTCTCCCACTGTGCCTCCTTGTCACTTTCAGCACTCTGGCACGCTCCAACAAAGTCGCCCCTCTCACACATACACAAATACCCAGACACACACAGGCATAAATAGACACGCACACACATACATGCACATGTACGCACAGTGAGAGTCAGATTGCGTGTGTTCTCCTCCCCGACTGTGCCTCAGAGGACTCTGCGCTTGTTCCACAGACGAGGACATGCATGCGCACACACACACACACACACAGACACACACACACACACACACACAGAGTCCTGATACACACTTCCCATCTCTGCTGGCATCCTGGGAGGAACGTGCAAGAGAGAGAGCAAGAGCATATGTTGGATAGACGTTTGTTGAGGGGGGATATTTCTCTTTGGATGTTGTCTTACAAGCTCTGACGGCATGGCGCAGAAAGAAGGCATTTTTTCGTCCAATTTATTAATCCTTTTAGGCAATGTTCTCTGTTCAGAAATGCAAATTGAATCAATCTGAGGCTGACTTTAAGACTTTTCAAGTGGGATTTAATTAGAAGCCAGGGCCTGCAGTTTTTAATGAGAGAGGGGGTGGAGCAATGGAGAAAGAGAGAGAGAAAGAGAGGCATGGGGAGGGAGAGTGGGTTGCGGTTTTGATCTGGGGGTCCTGCTGGAGAAAGCATACACAAACACCAAGAACATACACACACACAAACATACACACATGTGCACATGCACACAAATGCACCCCGTAGAGCCGAGTATGAGGCGGATGCCCGCTGTTTGGTTTTTCTTCACTTCCCTCATCTCTGTCTTGTGAGAGTTCAACCAGAGATCTTGTTACTTCAGTATACTTCTCAAACCCTCACACCGACCTAACATATCTCAGCATCGATGGAGGGTAGCTTCATGCTGCTTTTCAGTTTTGGAGACCCCAGGGCATGTAAAGTCATAAATGTGAAGCTGGTCATTGCAGAAAAAAACACATACCTACCTTCCCTGGAAGAGCAAGAATTTGAAAAACAAGTCGATGGATAGTCCAGGTTTCAAGACTGGTACATCTCAATCACAGGGCACACACATTGAGAGAAATGGAAAATTGTACTGAACTGCGTATGTGTATTGCATTGTTGCTCATGGATGGATTACTAAATGGGACCTCCAGGCACAGGTCCAGGGTCCCCTAAACCAGTGCTTATTTATGAAGTGGCTGTTATTACCATTTCTTGCTGAACACTCAAAAGCAGGGTTGTCCTGATCACATTGTTTTTAGCTGCAATTTTCAGCCAGCAGCAACATGATAAACCTGTCAAAATGTCACCAAAAAAAAACTACAAAGCAATCTTGATTGTGGTGCTGCTACATACGAGGGGGTGGCCTTTTCGCCCAGGGGCCCATCATCTCATAATCCATCCATGTAATTGATGCTATAGTTCCCAACCTTTTTGGCTTTTGTGACCCCTCAAAATGAATCTATGTCTACTTGAGAACCAACAGCACAGATTGAACTGAGAGCAGTTCAACCAAAGAGTTATTTTACCTTTTACCCCTGTTTTATTTGACTAATTTTTAGAGACAAGAAGAGTGTTATCTATTATTTCAGAAGAACAAAGACCAAAAATTATCAAAGTCTAAAAATGACCACGATTTCATGTACCTGAAATATATTTTTTCTTCTTTCCAGTTAACTTTTAACCCCTCAGATTTATCTTACAACCCCTTTCGGGTTTCTGATCCGATGTTGGGAACCACTCCTATAGCTGATTTTGCCCATTCTTGCCCATTTTACTGTAGGTGAATGTGTGTGTGTCTGGATGCATATGTGCCCGTTTCTGTGTATGTGTATGTGGTTGAGCGTATATGAAGGCCATGAGTGCCAATATGTTTATTGGCTGAGTTATTTTTAGTTATTATATTTATTTGAACCATTATAGATCTTCTCGTCACTCCCTTGTAAATGATTCTAGCAGACAGCACTTCCCTCAAGAGAAAAACTGGTCCCTGGATTTATCAGAGATTTCACTGCGATTTGGCTATCACGTGCCACGTCTGATACATTTTGGGGAAATATGGTGCTGTTAAAAAGGGTGAAGTTGGCCTGTGGCATAGGGATGTGGTTTGAGAGCTCACGCTCTCCTCTCTACAGTGACTCTCCGCCTTCTATCCCTCTCCCCTCACTGTTTCCTGTCACTCTCTCAAATTGGGGCCAAGACTGGAGACACTGGCATTTTTACAGGGGCTGTGTGACATCTTCACAACCACTATGTTTGATTTTTTTCTCTTTCTATATTTTCACTTTTGTGTTGGCATCCAACCAGGAGAAAGGAGGGGAGGGGAAGGGTTTGACTCGTGAGTGCTTCTGACTTGACCATTTCCACTTTGAGAGTTTTTTCTGTGCTGCTGTCTTTCATAAAAGCTGTGGTTTGTCTATGTACTGGAAGCAACAAAGCAGCAAAAGATAAATGTCAGGCAGATAATTTCAAGCTGGTAAAGCTTAATATAGGTAGGAATAAAGACGAAATAATATGCACGAAAACAACAATTTCGGATGCCACCGGTGTTGATATACAGTATTGAAGGAGAAGTGGAAGGAGGGAAAAGATGTGAAGAGATGACTTTTAGGCTGCCACGGAGAGACATGAATTCACCCATTAAAGTGAGAACTCTACTGTGTGCCTTGCAAAATGCTTGATGTCTAGTTGATACTGTCAATGTTTAAATAATACTAATTAATCTCCATTATTGAAACATGTAATTAATCTCTCTCTCTCGCCCTCTCTGGCTGTCTCTCTGTCTCCTTCTCGCTCACATTTAATGGAACATGAAAGGGAAACCCAAAGAGCAAATGCTGTGTTGTGGTCCTTGCGGGGAGCTCATTGAGGGACTCACATCAGAGGAGAAGACAGGCAAAGAGACAGACAAGTGGACATGTTTTGACAAACAGACAGTTGGTCCAAAACTCCTCCCTATCTTACTGCTCTGTGCCTTCTCTCCCTCTCTCTCTCTGTGCATCTTTGAACTCAGGCCTTCATTAGCAATCTGCTGATTAACATGCTTGGGAACACAGGGGGTAGACAGATCTGAGGAGGAGAGATAGAGGGAGGAGAGGGAGACAGAGAGAAAGAATAAGAGGGGGATTCAAGTTAGAGTATGTTTGCAGTAAGGATATGTTCAGACCAACATAGCACTGTGTGAAAAAGCGCAGCCCCCTTATTCATTTCAGCGAGACCATTGGGGTTGGCACAGCGGTGGTACTGACACAGAGGGCTTAACTTTTGCCACAGCACACTGCAACGTCATCAAGCAACACAAGGCCAGTCAATAACAGTGCATGCAAGTGCACATTCCTGGTAGATTACTTGTATTGTGAACGCCATATTTCTACTGTTTACCATGTGATCTTTGAGACAACGATTGAGTCGTAAAATCTTTCCTCATGGTACTATAAGCTTTTGGAATGGCCTTCCCAAAGTCCTGACATCAGCCCCATTGAAAATATGTGGACGGCCCTGAAAAGATGAGTTAATGCAAAAAAAACAGCAAGTCTGGTTGAACTCCATCAATTCCAGAAATGTATTGATGGCTACCAAAAGCGGCTGAATGAGGCAAAAAGGGCTAAGGGACATGCAATCAAACAGGGAAACACAGCTTTTAAAGAACAATGACGTAAGCCTGGTCAGGGTCTGTGTAGCAGTTAAGATAAGAAGACAACTTTCTGCAATTAAATTATAATTTCATGTTCATTAGTCTGAACGAACTGAGTTTGGCTGTATCAAAACATAGTATAGGTCTGTCAACAGACAGAGGATGGAGAAGAAGAGATTTAGTCATTTTTCTATTGTTTTGGTGTTTTAGTGTGGAAAGAGATTATTTGAAAATGACATGAAAACTCCAGCGCATTTTCATAATTCATCCACTTAGTATGGACATAGTCTTAGATATGCAGAAGAAGGAGAATGCATTGCTAGGAAAGTCCGAGAGAGAAAGAGAGAGAGAGAGTGAGAGAGAGAGGGAGAGAGAGAGAGAGAGAGAGAGAGAGTGAGAGAGACATTGGCTGTGACTGGGAGAGACTGGAAAACACAGACAAGGAGAGACAGACCGACACAGAGGGAGAGACAGTGGCAGAAAGTCGGGCTGATGGGCAGAGACAGAGAGCAAGAGAGCCTGTCTGATGGACAGAGAGAAAGAGACAGACTGACAGAGGGAGAGAGCGAGGGATGGGCCTGTTCTGAATTAATGACTGCTCTCATCAGAAGATGAATGTTCTCCCACTCTCCCCTCGGAACCAAGCTTGCAAATAGAAAGAAAGTCAGTCCAACGAATAATGAATACACAAATAAATAAATAAGCCAATAAATAAATGAATAAACGTGACAGAACTCCTGAAAGAGAGATTATGATCGATGTACAGTCAGTGGCACATACGTGTAATTGCTGTTGTCCATGAGTGTGTGTTTGAAGTGTGTTTGCTGGTACGTCTGTGTGTGTGTTGGTGTTCATGTTTATTATTATTTATGTGACTGTGAGTTTTTGTTTGTGTGTGTGTCTGTTGGTATTTACTTGCATGTGGGTTTGTGATGGTGTGTGCATGTATCCATTTTTATTAGTGTGAGTTTGTGTGTGTGTGCTTGTGTGTGTGAGTGGGGGGCTCTCTCTGGTGAGTCTCCTTAACATCAAACAGCTGGAAGTAATAAAATATTTAGGGAGCACTGGGAGTCTGTGAATATTAATACTGCCTTTTCCTTCTGTCTCTCAAATCTCCCTCTCTTTTTCCCTTCTGTTTTTTTTCCTCCCAGTTACTCCCTCCCTCCACCCTGACTTACCCATCCTCTATCGCTCTTCTTCCGCTGCTACATCTCTCAGTTTGTCCTCTCCCCCTTTGCATCTTTGGTCCAAATTCATGCTCTGACTCTCCCTAAATCTGTGATTCCAGTCTCTCTGACCTTGTTTATAAGGGAACAGATATTTAATTGGGAGTCCGCTCTGACCGCTGGCGCTGAGGGTGATAGAGGGAGAAGAGAGGAGTTGACCTATGCCATTCTGTCTTGCTAGCGGCGTCGACATCTCACTGTGTGGGGGGATAAGCAGTGTCACAAATCCTCTGTGCCACCAGGCAGCAGAGTTCACCACGCTGCACCCTGCCATGTTAAACATGAAAGTGGACCAACAGGCAGACGGCCGCAGTGGATCCTGAACAAGGAGGGCCACAGGACCTTTTGGCCTGACCACAATGAAGACCTGCAGCTCCAATTTTTGGAGTGTTATGTTCAATTCAAGTTTTGCACCTTACTGACATTTTTAGTGACACAAAATCAATGTGTTTGCATCTACTGCACAAGAATTACTAAAGCCAGAGTACAAGAGCAGCTTAAGCGATATGATGATTTTAAATGGGAGAGAATCAACTCTAGATAAGTATCTGTTCACCACAATTTTAAGTATACTGTTAGCCTACTAACCTTTACTACAAAATATTTTAAGTGGCCATGGAGTCTGAAGTGTGCCACCAGAGTAATTATATACTGCAGTTGTTTAATTATAATAAATTAATACATTGATACATTTAGAAAAGCAATTATGAATCAGATAATTAAATTTTCATTATATTTATGCATTAGAAAATTGCCAATTCATTATTCAATTTCCTAATTCTGTCTTTAAAACTTGAACTAAAAATGTATTTTTTAAATGGAAGTGCAAAATGTATTATCTAAAGGATTTAAATTTTGACTTTGGTATTTACTTATGTGTCATGTTCTATCATATTCCATCCCACAGTTCATCTTGTTCGTCATCCTTTACACACACACACACAATATGTAGACCCAAAGTGACCCAAATTATAAAAAAAATAAATACAACATCATGAAATAAATAATCATATGAATGAATACAGAGAAAAATACAATATAACCACACAATTGTGAAATAGTCCAATAAATGTTTAAACTTATGATTATGTGATTTTCATTTCATTTAGCTTCTTTTCACAACAGAGCAGGTCATTTCTATTTTATTTCAGCAGTTTTTAAGTTCTAAATGTCCTCTTTCAAAAGTGTGTTTTCATAGTTAGATTACATATTTTGTGTGTATTTATTCATATGATTATTTATTTCATAATGTTATATTTAATCATTTCATTATGAACACTTTGGGTCTCCTTAAGTGGTAGTAGGAGCTCTGATTGGCCAGCTGTTGAGCTGTGACCTCCACACATGACTCCGGCCAACACATGACACTTGTGTCATCCAGATTTTGTAATGCAATGCTAACACTTGTTGCAATACAGAATTATGCATGACAGGCTCCACTGTACATGTAAACACCTCTCAATGAGCAGCTATAAAAAAAGAAAACATTTGTGATGTAAACTTGAACCAATATCAACACCTTTTTCTTTTTGCCGTTCTTTTTTGATACATTTGTTTTAACTAGTTGGGCTGTTTGTTTTTTTGTCATTGCTTCTCAGAGACAGTAAAATTAGGGTTGTACAATTTTGATTAGAAAATATTAAAAATGTTTCTTGTTCTACATGAACAAATCTGTTGATCATGTAGCTTGTTGTTCACCATGTGGCTTAAATGGCCTCTGCCTTTTCAATAAAGTTTACATCCTAGAAAAACTTAAATGCAGGTCGCCACACTGTAAATGAGCACTAACTGAATGAGCCTAAATTGATTTGTGTGCTTTTTCTTGATGTGAATGGCTGAGCTTAGACTCACAGGCAGATGTTGTAAAAAGGAAGTCTTGGATGTCTAGGATGCACAAGGTCACTCATTACAACAGGTAGTACATTCATATACACAAGGTAAAACAGGGACACAAACAAGCGACAGCAGACACACAGACGAATCAGACAGGATACAGGACAAACAAACTTCACTAGAAGGTTGTGAATCGCATCAAGGTCATTTGTTTTGAGCTGCCATTCTCTTTGTCCCTTCTGGCAAAAATCATTCCTGTATGTGTGTGTCAGAGGGACGTGCAAAGAAACAAGTAATTTCACTGCTTATTACCTGGCAATTAAAAGAAACAAAGACAAAAGAACATGCTTTAAGACAGGAAACACAGTCAGACTTATAACCAGGCAGACAGAAAGGCAGGTAGCGGGTTCACAGAGAGGAACACAGAGACGCAGAGTGAGACACAGGCAGACAGACAGTGAGACAGGCTTCAGGCATGGAGACAAAGAGATATAGTCATATTGAAGGACAGGCAGACAGGAGGGCTGGCTGTTGTCAGCATCAGTGACAATAACAGCAGCAATGTAATTATAGGCTCTCTGATTAAAATCAATCTCATTTCTGCCACTCACAACACATTTTGCCTTCTGAAAAGATCTCTGCCTCTCTGAAACCTCAGCTGGGGAGAGAAAAGGGAAGAAGTCAAGGGGGACAGACGGGCAGGAATAGTAGCCATCGATGTTTAAGTTGCACTGCTGTGGTGTTTTGCGCAGCACCTCTAAAATATTGCTTTCTTTTGACTGGCTGTTAAACTGTGAGCTCAGGTAGGTGGGGCTATTCTTTTTGTTCAGTTGTGGCTGCTCATGCTAGCTAGCTAGAAAGACAGGAAAGATGGGAGAAAAACTCAGAGACATATGATATAGCACAAAGGCTTGATGTATGCTGCCACTACATGCAATTTGTGTGCGACTGATATCCCCCAACTTTCAGTTGATATACAGTATGTTGAGGTTGTTCTATTTCACACTGCCTGTGGCATCTTAAGCCACCTGTATACTCTATCTAACTGCTTTGGAAACCATCTCCACCTGCACCTTTCCGATTAAGGTGATGTGTCCAACCATTTCCGGAACTTTCCAAAACCAATCTGACATTCACGCCATGGTTGGCCAGCTGTGTCTAGCTCTCTCTAGCTCTCGTTTTTCATTCTAGACACGACTATTTCTGTCACTTTTCATGTGAATATCCAAGTGCAACACAATGAATGCCTTTCTGTAGAGACTGTCCATTATCTCCATATTAAAACGACATCGCTCCCCCCTCTCTATGACAGCCGGCTTTTCACTTCGCCTTCCAGTGTGGCCATTCAGAACTAGTACAAACACTTTTGATTTCCAACACAAATCACAAATTTGCCTCAGGCTGCTTTACAATCTGTACAGCATACAACACCCTCTATCCTTGGACCCTTGATTTGGATGAGGAAAAACTCCCCAAAAAACAAACCCTTTTAACGTTGAAAAGAGTGAAGAAACCTCAGGAAGCGCAAAAGAGGAGGGATCCCTCTCCCAGCATGGACAAACATGCAAAAGATGTTGCGTATACAGAATAGACCAACATAATGAAATTACAGTATGGACAATCAACCTTCTCCACCTTCTCCCCTCTCAGAGTTTGGGGTTTTGTTGTTGGCCTATGAGGTCAACCAGATAGAGTGGCCTTGCCTTAAACCTCTACAGTGGCAGGATGCTGAATGAACCAATGCATGCAAATGTTAATGTGTTGCTCCACAGAGTTGAGTGGGTAAGCTTATAGGCTTGCCGATTTCTGAATTTAAATTTCAGATTTTGGTGAATGAAACTGAAAGTTTGGTTTTTAGACATCCAGCTTACAAAACTATTACAAAACTGTTATCTCAATGGCATTTAAAAGGATTGTACAGTCTTTCAACAAGTAGTGGGTTCTTCAGGATCTCTTGTACATGTGTAAATTTCATAGTTAAAAACACAAAACACAAAGTTGTCAAAAAGTGGAATCTTTTACATACACCAGAGTTATTATGGAAGTTTACAGGTGAAATGATACCACAGTGAATAGGGCTTATTTCTCCCCCTACCTCCAATTACCTCAAATAGGTCTACAGAGCCCATTGCTCATAGACCTAGAGTGTTATAAATTGTTCATATTATAGACTCATAGTCATTGATTTCACAAGTGACAACTCCCTTTTCCCAACTAAGGAGAGAAAGACATGCAAAATGGGTGAGTGAGACAAAACAGAGACACACACACACACAGTGGAAGAAGTAGAGAAAAGACAGACTGACGGAGAGAGAGAGACAGAGGGGAAAGGCGTCAGTGTGGAGAGGATTTATGAGTGGGGCCTGTCTGTTGGCTATGGGCCTGGTCCCTCTGTGGTCCACTCCTCTGTAATATTCACCACTCCTCAGGCTCCCATGTGTCTGCCTGTGGCTGCAATGTACACACATGCACATGCACACCCTTACACGCACACGAATACTGTACAAACATGGATGTATGCATGTACATATAGACTGCTTGCTCAAGAGGAAACCAGTCACTGTATAATTATCCTTCTGCTATGGCATTGGGCAGTTAACTTCTGCTCCTGCTTTTGTCTTCTTCTCATTTCCTACCTTTCTGTCTGTTCATCTCAGTCTGCTTATTATCCCAACTGTCCACCTGACCTCTGTGCACACCACAAACCGCACGTCAGAGCATTTAACCGTCAATGAATTTAACATGAATTTCAAAAACAAAAAGCCGCTTTATTTCAGTGTGGGCCAGGATTGGCTAGCAACATTGATGCAACAGATCAGAGACCGTTATGTTTATAGCAAATGGTTACACAGTTGGATTTGGTAGAAAAAGAATCTATGGAGATTGTGGAGGTCCAAAGTATCACCAAAGTAATAGTAAGAAGTGTCAGGTTATAAAGCTGTCGTGCATATGATTCATATATGATTATGATTCATATATGAATATGAGTCAGCTGGTAGCCAAGCAGCTCACGAATGAGCCACTGATGGTGAAGCATGAATAAAGCAGCTGATGCCAGTCAGCTAATGCAAGCACAACTTCCGTGCCCTGCCTGAATTAATGCGCTACTTTTTTCAAGCCACCATCAGTGATGCAAGGCTGAAATTATAGTTTCACGTTAACGTCACTGAACTTATGCAGACAAGGGTATCTCAAGAACGTCTCTTGTAGACCTGTGCGTAAAGCAAACTGATTTGTTGATCCACTTCCTGTTGAGTGGAAATGGAAAGGAAAAAAACACTTGAACAATACACCCAAGACCTGTGGAAGTATAAAAGAAACAGCCATGCAAACATCTATGTATGACACCTGTGTGTGTTCGCTTATGTGCAGCCTGAAGAAGCATGTTCCAGCCTGAAGTGGCTGAGCTTCACAAGGCATAGCTGAAAACCAAACATGGTTGGTATGTTTTGGTGAGTCAGTGATGTTTACAGTTCTTGAGGTGTGTTTTGCCTGCGAGTGTCTGACATAGGGTGTCTTTCACACATACACATATGTACGTGCATTTTAAAGAAAACTGCGTATTGAATATACATATACAGTATGTAAACACACAAAAATACAAGTGCTTCAAATGTCAACAACAGGAGAAATCTTGATCTTGTCATTTTACCCTTTCATGGATATGTAAGGTGGTGTGACTGACGCCATGTGCAGAAATGTTGAATGGGAATTCCTCTGCTGCGAACCTGGTCAATAAGCCCACAGCAGTCTGCGAGGCCGACCAACATAGAGGCCAACAAGATCAAAGACAGTGAGGGAGGAGTTAGCGAGGCAGGAGGGAAAGGAGGAAGAGTGAGAGAAGGAAGTGAGGGAAGGGCAAAGACGTGAGACGGGAACTGATGGAGGAAAGGAAGAAAAAAGGTTAGGGGAGAAAGGAAGAGACAGAGGGAACGAGGGAGATGCATGAAGGGGTCACAGAGAGAAGAGTACATCTATATATGAGTGTTTGTGATGTGTGCGTGTGAATTTGAGTGTGAGTCCACACGTTCAAAGAGAGCGCATGAGGGATTTGACAATAAGAAAGATAGACAAAAAGAATAGAAAAACATCAGTGGCATCAAAACAACAAAAGGAAGAAAAAAGACAGAGGGAAAACTGAAGAAAAAGCAGAACAGAAAGGATGAAGAAAACTTTGGAAATAGCCCATAAAAAGTATGTGTATGTGTGTGTGCGTGTGTGTGAGACCCTCTCAGTAGTGTGTCCCATGCAGCTGCCAGTGCTGAACCTCTCTCTGCCCAGGACACTTCTAGAGGACACTGAAAGACAAACACAGTTAACTAACAGATTCATTTTCCTAGAAGTCTGGGACAGTTGTTTCATCTTTATACAAATCTGATGCAATGCAGGGTTTGCTGCGGTGTTTTATAGCAGAAGAGGACCACCACGCCTGAAATTAAGACCACCTCCGCTAACATTGTAAAAAAGTAATACATTTTTTATGAAATGGGAAAACATTAATATTCAGAAAAATACTGTATGAGCGTAACTATTGTTTAGGCCACCATCTACTGTACTAACTAAATTGATCAGGAGAAAAGATTAACCAGGATCAGGGTGGCTTACCATAGTTTCAATGGATACAATGGACAAGATGTAGTATACAGTATTTGATCGCATAGTTATTACAGAGTTAATCAATATTTTACTGATTTTCTACGGGAATCCCTTAACATTTATTTAATCTATTAAAAATTTCCATTGGATTTTGATTGGACACGACACAAATAAAACCTAGACACCATTTAAGAAACCCTCATATCTCTGTCATCAATTCATTCATTTGTAAATGCATTTATTTGAGTTAATTTAGGTATATTTTACCATCTTGTTATCCAGAGTGCCAGAGTTAACCATTATTTTAGATGCTTTTTAAGCCTGCATGGTAAAAACACTAAATCCTTGCAATTATTTTGCATGAAAATAATTACAAGGATTTACAATATCTATAGATTTTACGTCAAATCTATAGATATTGAATACTGGCACAAGAAAATGCCATAAATCTAAATCCACAAAATATTGCTGCTTCCCTCCAACATTACATAAAATATGGTGTGAATGTGTGTGTGTAAAGAGAGAGAGGGGTCTATGAATGGGCACTGTGTGTGTGTATGTGAGTGTACATGCATGTGTGAAGCTGGGTTCACTTATGTAACAACCACAAGACACAGAGTGGGAGGTTGAATTAGGAATTACAAATCGAGGACGAGGGCAAGAATAAAAAAGAGACAATGAGACAGAAGGAAACAACAAACAGCATTTTACACTGAGACAACATACTGTAAGTGAGAGAAAGCATTGACTCAGTGCACCTTTTTGAATGATTTTTCAAAAACAATGCCTACGGTAATAATCTTACTTACTATTCCCAAAAGAAAACTTAAACTAAACAAAACTATCAAAATGCAAGAAGAAATTGGGGATGTTTCCTGTGATAATAGACAGACAAACGGTCAGACAGACAGAAAGCCCTCGCAGAGAGTCTGTGCTCAGAAGTGGCCTTCTGTGATCCCTGCCACTTCCAAACAGCATCAGGAAAGATTGTTGCTCTGGCCGCCAGCCGGGCTGTCGCCATAGGGACCCAATTCAAAGAACCCCTGGCCAAACCATCTGAAAGATAGGGGGGGGGGGACAGCGAAAGTGTGGATTCAGTGCTTAAACACCACATATACTCCTATCATCCAGCCCACTAATCAAAGCCCCCAGTTTCTCTTTACTTTCTCTGTGTTTTTGTCTATGTATCTTTTTCTATTATCTGCGTTTCTTTCTTTCTGTTGCTGACTTGTAGTTGTATAAGTGAGATGAGAATCCCAAATATTCTCTCTCAGTCCACGTCTGTCTCTGGCTCTCTCTCCCTCTCTCCCTCTGTGTCTTGTTTCCCCCTTTAGTTCACAGAGAAGAATTCAAAGTGTACTCTTAATGGCTTACATGTGTTTCGATTAAGAAGCTGGCATGCACTTCCCACTTTAATGGGCTTTCTGTGCTCTTAGTTCACTGCTGGGCTAGGTTATGTGGTGGGGATTTGGAGGTAAAGGCTTTTCATTGCCAGGCTATGGTAGGAATGTGGCGTGGCAGACACACATTTTTCTGGCTTTCAGACACATATGTGGGCACAGATGCTGAAACGATATGGGCGCCACATAATGCGATTAAACACACTCTTCTTTTAAAAACGATGTCCTTCGTCTATTCAAGACTAGGATTTTGAATTAGCAGGATGAGCAGCACTGCTGTTTGTCATGCTGGCAGGCATTTGGATTCATGGCCTTGAGACTAAGTAGAGGCATCTTGAGAGAGGAATCTAGTCCTTGCAAGCACAAATGACACCTGTATAGCAAGTGTACAGCAGTATTTTACCCTGCGAGTGTGCAAATCACACATGGAAACATTTATGAGATCGTTTGGATTACTTTGGGGGAATTAACATTTTTTTCTGTTTAACTAAAGGCACTCAAACCCATTGATGTTTAATGTGTGAATAGTGAAGTTATAACATGTTATAGTCAGGCTGGCCTTAATTTACATTTATAAAGTCACTAATTTCACTGTTAAACTTGAAAGTACATTATATGAAACTTCCAATTGATTTCCAGTTTACAGCCACAGCATACAGCCAATTTAAAAACCATTGTATGTTTTGTATGTATAAAAAATGTTAATCCAAGGATAGGCTAATGGATACAGAGTAACAAATACTGGAAAAAGGTGCTTGAGAAGTTGTATTTACCTAATTTTGTGAGCAGACTGCTTGTTGATTGATTGAAGCACATTAAGCATTACCTTGAAATAAGCTTAAACTCACCAGTTTACTAAATGAAGACATAAAAAAAGGCATCCAATAGTTTGTCCCCTGGACCACGAGAAAATCTGTAAAATATTTGTTTCTTCTTGCATATTCTTATTTTCCTTTCTCTTTAACTTATTTCTACATTTTCTTTTTTATCTTGTCTGATTTCATGTATTAATCAATTTCTTCTCATTACATTTCTTCCATGCAACACTGTAATATACTGTGTATTAGGGCTGTCACAATATCAGATTTTCACTACACAATTAACGTGGCCAAAAGAATTCACAATGATGATATTATCACGATATCTATAGAAAATTAAAATAATAATAATGCTATCAGTCAAATTCATCTTTATTGTCTATTTTGTCCACCTACAATGACAAAGCAGGTACGGAAAGAAACAGACATTATCTAAGAGGTGCTGGATTATTTACATGATATTATCATATGTGTATTATTAACATGATAAATATTTCGTTTTTAAATCACGGTTATCGTCAATACCGGTATATTGCAACACCCCTACTGTGTATATAAGCTGGGATACACAATGAGGGCCCTCCTCATCACTGTGTCTCTGTTTTTCTCTCTCCTCCCTCCCTCTGTAAAATACTTTGCAGGCCCAAACCACCCTGCGGTTAAAGAAAAAGAAAAAAACACACTGTGTAAAATGATCCCAGCCCTGTAAAATTAGAAAAGGGGAGGAAGAAAAATGAGCACACCCAATGTGGCATGTGAACTAATGATGGGTTGGTGGGGTGTTGGTTTTGGTGGAGGAGCGAGAAAAGACAGACGATGCATGTGATGCAATCATCACCTTTTCGTCCAGTGTACGGTTAAAGTGGGCCATGCCCCTACAGTTTGCGGTGTGCCCACAGGGTCATGCCAGGGCATGTGTGTGGGTACTCGGTCGATGGAGGCAGGATGGGGCAGGAACAGGGTGGAGTCGAGTTAGGGGAGGGGGGGTTGATTGAGGTAAGTGTGAGAGCGGGTGAGATGAGGAGACGAGGATGAACAGATGAATCGGGGGAGGAAATGGAGCCAAGATGCACATAAACACATGCGTCCAGACACACACAAAAGCACTCACACACTCATAACCACTCCAAGTCACCCTATTATCATTATGCAAGTGTGACTGCAAATGGTCCCCCTGAGCAACAACGGGACTGAGCAATGAGCCCATAAACAGATATGGGCTATGGTGTAGCAGTGTTGGCATTTTTGATGAGGCAGCAGCCACACACACATTCATTCACATACACACACATACACTCCTCTTTCCCTTCGACCTCTGCTCTCTGAGGGAAGGCAGTGCGAGCACACAGCCTGCCGTAGGGACTGAGCGACAGTGTGCCCAGCTGCATGCCAACTGCGCCCGCGGGCTGCCCTAACCCATGCACCCAAGGGAGCAAACAGCCTCTACCGCTCTCACCATCTTTCCCTTTCCTTCTCTTGTCCTCCCTCTCAGCCTCCCACTGTCCTTCTCCATCTCCCAATTGTTGTTAATCTCTCTTCTTTCTGCTGCTTGGGCTCTTTCGTTCTTTCTTTCTGCACCCCATCCTTCTCTCCCTTTCACTCTCACTGCCAGTCCTAGAGAGTGAGTGACAGGCTGTGAATTGCTCTGAGGCTATACCCAGATAAAAGGCAAGGAATGCACATAAGTACACACACGCAGAGAGACACACATACACACACACTTCACTAGGAATCACATCTGTCATATAGATAGACACAAGTCCTGCCATCCTCGTGTTGGTGAGAGCAATACACACTCAACACATTGAATGTGGAGTGACAATCTCTTTGTCCAGCCTCCCAATGCCTGTGTGCTTGGTCACTCACTGTAATGGTACCCAGAATCCATCTGTGTGTGTGTGTGCGAGAGAGAAAGAGGGAGACAAAGCGTGGGTGTGAGACTGAGACAGAGAGAGACAAGGAGAAAGAGAGACAGATTGAGAAAGAGAGTATGTGCGCACATGATGTGCATATGTGTGTGTGTCTGTGTGTGTGAGAGGGAGAGATATTGCGTCTCACAGTGTGCGGTGTCAGGTCTGGCTGTGTGAGCTGACACTGATTATAGTCTTCACAGCTCACTCCCATCACAGACAACTATAGCCATGGCCAAAGCCCTATATTTCAAAAAGTTGCAACACTGTGCAGGATCCAGAATTGCTTTTATGCCTCCAGCAGTTCGACCACTGGCTTCCCGGAACGAAATTTAGAAGCCATACCGTCCAACAGCTTGGCATGAAAAGAGAGCATTCAGACCTAATGGGACCTATATGAATTAAACGGTATAATGACAGGGCTGAGCACAGCATGCAGTATTGTGGTACAGATTATTCCAACCTTAATTTCAGTGCAAAATTTTAGTCCAATTTCTAAAGAGATGCTTTTGACAATCAACAAAAAAAAATGTCTACCACCTGAACCTAAACCTCAATTTTGGTACTGACGACAATGTGTCATAGCATGTGCTTAGAGAAAATTTCACTTTTGGCTTTTGTTAAATTTAAAGGGTTTTGCAAAAAAAATACATTCATATTTCTCAAATAAGGTGTGAAGATATAAATTTTACCTGATGAAGGTCTGGGGACCAAAATGTTGTAAATAAAGTGAGTACCAGTGATCGACGGTGTGTGGTATTTTTTGGTTCTTTCACAAATAAAATTGATTTTATTATATAGTATAGGAAAAAAAAGTATTGTTTTGGTATTGAAACTCAGGTATCGTATGGATAATAGAATAATAATAATATAAATGATACCTGGCCCTACCGCCACCAGAAAATTAGAATATGTAAATATTGTATGGATGGTCAGTGTATATTTATGTATATAGCTGGAGCATTACAACAAAACTCATCCGCCCCAACAGTTTTCTATGTAAAACAGTTCGGGCCTGCTCTTGTTGAGACACATGCTCCTGTCCTTTGTGCCAAATGATAGGCCGTACTGCAGAGTGTATAATTATTGTAACAAGCCTTCTGGCTTACCCTGTATACACCAATGATGAGGAAGCATTCAGAAAAACAAACAGTGACACTGATGACTGATTCCTACTCTTAGATGCTCACATTTAAAGGCTACCAAACCATGAGACTCTTTTCTGTGTGTGGACCTTTTTTTCTTTTAATGTTCGCTCACTTTTCAGTGTCATTGACTGCTTTATGCCAGATATAAAAAGCAATGCATGGCCAACGAAGCGCATAATAGGCAGATTTGACTAACGTGTCAGTGAAGAGGACTGAAAAAGAGGAGGGAGGGGGAGCGGGAGGAAGGGTGAGGCAGGTGGGGTGGATTGAAGGAGAGGAAAGAGGAGGAAAAAGAGGGGAAGAAAGAGACAGATAGAGGCAGAGGGGTGGTGACCTGTGCCCTATTCTACAACAGAGGTAGCCGCCCTGGCATCTGCAGGCACAGCAGGCATCAGATGACATGCTACACAACTCGCAGGCTGTGACTGAAGTTGATTGGACCAGCACATTCATGCTGAGTCGTGGTGGAGAGACTCCGCTGTCAGATAAATCGACTCTCTGTCAAATGAAAACAGATGGTAAACTGAGTGGACGTCAAGTCTGAATCATAAGTGAAGCAACTATGAGCCAAATCCAAGCAGGTTGAGTTAAAACCTACGCGGGCTCGATGCGAGATCCAACAGAACAAGCATTGATAGTCCAACCATGCATCACCCTCTCAACCTGACTCACCCAGATTCGTTTGAAGCTGATGTGACAGACACTATGGACCCCATTGAGAATCTTTGCTCTGAGCCTGATTCTCCACTCTGTCATGTGTATCACATACACCATGAGCATAGTTGACTCCAGCTGATGTGCACTGACATGTAAGTGCCCATAGCATGAATGTTAAATCCGGCACTGTGCTTCCATTACCCATGTGTAAGTTCCATGCTGTGTATGTGTACAGTGCTAATCCCTACTGGACATGATGTAACTGGATTTAAGGAGGTCAAGCGTTGTCCATAGCTAACTGCTAGCCTCCGCATAATGTAATGAATGCATTAGTTATATCACCACATCATAATGTTTTCAAAAGATCAACATACTGTAAATGCATTAGGCTTACATTATTACTGTATATAGGCTATCAAGATGCTACAGTAAAGTACAGTATATGGTAGAAATAACTAATTCTAAATTTATATGGTCACTTGGCATTGACCACCATCACAGATCATCTTTTATTACAGCCTCTTATCACCTGATTATGAAACATGTGAAGGCTCAATATAGTAAAGCTGACAGGCTTCACTAAACCTTAATGCAAACTTTAAAGGTCCAGTGTGCAGGATTTAGTGGCATCTAGCGGTGAAATTGCAGTTTGCAACCATTTGAATACCGCTCACATCACCCTCCCCTTCCAAGCATGTAGGAGAAACTACGGTGGCCTTGAAACTCGCGAAAAACATGCTTAGTTTGTCTATTCTGGTCTACTGTAGAAACATGGTGGTGCAACATGGCGACCTCTGTGGAAGGGGACCCGCTCCCTATGTAGATAAAAATGGCTTATTCTAAGGCAAATGAAAACACAATGATTCTTATACACTAATGGAAACATACTATTATATTCCAATACCTCCTCCTAAATGTTACACACAGGACCTTTAAGATATTTAAAGAAAACTAATTCAGAGCAAGAACAGAAAACGCCTCATCCACCATGTCCAAAAAAGTGTTTTGGGACAAGACCAGAAGTTGGTCATAATAGTGTTGAGGTAAAAATACAGCAGAAGTGGTAATTTAAACAAGAGATCAAAAAACAGGCTGCAGAAAATAAAATATTGCATTTACAGATAACACACAGTTAGGTGCATCTTCTAGTATGTGTTTGCTACCAAATGCAAGAATAGTAATTTAAGGTCTTCAGTTTTTCTCAAAGTGCAACACCTTCATTGCTGCCAACACAGAGAATAAGCTTGGAGCTCTTCCTATTTTCACACCTTTCCATACCTGGCCAACTGTTCTAGAAAGTGGGGGTGACTGTCAAAATTTCTGTTTTGGAAAGTCACAAAAATTGGGCAAGAGAGATCCCATTATCCAACCCTCTAAAAGATGGCTTTATCCTGTCTTCAGTACAAACAGCATGTCTGAAGGACCGTGTAACAGGCTTTAAGGGTTCCAAATAAACTATGTACAAAGTCTTGTTAGACCAGGCATATAAAAGACAACTAGCTATGTTTTTAGCTAGTGATATGTGTTTTATGAGGACAGTCAGTTCAAATCAAGTGAATGGGATAGTATCCTGAATGACTCCACTTTCTCTTTTTTTGGGTGAATTTATTTTATCAAACATCAGACATCCTCATTTACACTTCCCTTTTGTTATGTCAGTGGATCAATACTGATGCAACATCACAAATTTCTAGCTTTAAAAAGAGTTGTTGTTTCATCATCCATGATTGGTTTATGCCATGAAAATAATGTATCTAAATTTGTAAACTGGTATTCCCCTTTCACTGCTGATGAACCATTGTGGTCATGATTGGCTCCAGATGTCTGCTTTTTTAGCCTTGTTGTCGTTTTCGATGGGTGGCCATTGCATTGCATGAACACACAGTGGAAGAATACTGGTTTGTGGGCAGACAGACGTGCAAGGAGCAGGTGTATGCTGTAGTGGTGCAGTCCTCATTCCCACCCCGTAGCCCTCTGCTGTTTAATGACTGTGGTACAGCCCTCCACTGTGGCTTTGCCCTACCCCTCCTGCCTTTCTGCGCGTTTGAAATGTGCCAGCCAGATGTTCAGGGCTTACACCTGTAGGAGATACAGTCTTTGACATGGCCTCTGTGGATCTGTGATGAACACACACACATATAAGAACATTTGCATGGCCGTGCACGTTGCCAGATGTACATACGATAAGAAAAAGATGGATCAGCAGCCAACATGTAGACTCACACAAAGACAGAATCAGTCACACACACAAACTGCTCCATCTTTAACTCCTCACTTATCACCATTCACTCACCCATAGCTTGTCTCCAACGAGAATATCAGGACGGTGGTGGGGTAGAGGGCATCCAGTTTATGGCACCCTGGTGCTACACCTCTCTCCCACATCTCGCCTTCTCTCTGCCTACTTTTCTCTTTCGATATTGTGTGCTGTTATGCTTTAGCATTTTCTAACTGGAGACTGTCTGTCTGGCTGGTGTAAGCTAATGGAGAAGAGCGAGTGTATGGAGAGGCTATAGGAGAGACAGTCCTCCTTCCTCGCATGCTGTTGTCAGAAAGCATACGGGCCTGATTAACGACAACAGCCACAATAGCTCTTTATGCATTCTCTCCCCACTGCTGGCCTGCTGCCAACTCACCCTCAGGGAAGGAGAGGTATACACGGTGTGAGGAGTGTGTGTGTGGCATACACAGAGTGAGGAAGGTGAGGTATGTAATATGTTCTGATTTTGTGTGTGTATGAGAGAGAGAGAGAGAGAGAGAGAGAGAGAGGTGCGAGAGGGAACATTCAAAAAGTGCTAAAGAGAACAATTAGATGCTACAAATCCAATTCACAACTCTCCTATCGCCAATCCTCTCTGTGAAATAACATAGAAAATAAAGAGCTACTTATTGTGGTGTCTTATACCTATAATGTCTATCAACAACTCTCAAAATGACCTAAACATAACCCTTGTTCTAAGTAGTAAAACTAGTCGGGAATGTTGTATCAAATATAATACATAATTGGGAGTCGAATGAAAATAGCCTTAAAACTTTATATTTCTGTAAGGTTGTGTTTTGGGTCTCAAGTCTCCACTGATGCTGAATACTTGTGGGTGAGTGTTTGCGCACATGAGTGTATGTATGTGTGTGTGTGTGTGTGTGTGTGTGTGTGTGTGTGTGTGTGTGTGTGTGTGTGTGTGTGTGTGTGTGTGCAAATGTGTGTGTGTGGCTAGCTAGCAGCTATCTCCCCTCGCTCCTAACACAGAAAGGTTGAGAAGAGCCATCTTTCATCTCCTCTGCATCATCACAGCGTCTGCATTATTAATGGCCCTGATTACTGTAATCAAAAATTCTTATTTATTTGGAGGAGTCGGAGGAGGGGGAGGAGGCAGCGAGGCCTGGGCTTCTCTCTCCAGACAAAAAACCTTTGGTCTCCAGCTTTAATTTTTCAGAAATAGAGATGCCGCAGTGCCCTATCTTCTCCAAGTTCGGAGCTAAGCTAGTTAGGCGCACATAAACATGCAAATACTGAGGCACAGACGTTCAAACTTTTTCTTTCTCAGTCTTTGAACATCACGTACACTTACATACACAAACACACAGCTGCACTGAGATGCACATGCACGCACACACTTAGAAGTAACTGTCAATAATAGCGTCTTAACGAAGACAATCATCTAGACCTCCAGACAGCCAAAATGATAAAAAGCAGAACACATTCATTCCTGCCTTTTATCTGGTTTTGAGCTTCTTTTCCACCTCTTTTCCCTCTGTCTCTGTCTGTCGCCTTGCCTTCCTCATTCTCCTCCTCCTCCTCCCTTGCCTCCTCCACCATCCACTCCACCCTGTCTAATCTTTCCAGGCACTGCCATTTGCATGCAAATAGTCCATTACCCAGTGGCAGGGAGACACAGCCAGGAGCTCACCACTAGGTAATCAAGGACAAAAGAAGTGCAGGAGAGATGCAAGAAAAGAAGGGGGAAAAAGAGAGAAAGACAGAGCGGAGAGAGAGAAAGCAGTGAAAGATCACAGGTGAACTGACATTAAGTAAGAAAGGCACAAAGTGACTTGGCAGAAGAAAGAAAGGAGAGGTGGGGCAAGGAGAGGAGAAACACAGTGTGACTACTGGAGGGATGACGTGCTTGAAGAGGTGATTGGAGGCAAGGATCTTTGTAATGTGAAAGTTACAAGTTAAGTTGAAGACTAGAATGAGCGGAGTGCAGCTTTGAGTGTGAAAAGGATCAAAGAACACTTTATTGCAGCTTGTCAGCCTGTCCATCTACTGCAGGTTTATGGAATAAAAGATTCTTACACTGAAGTAAGCATCCAGAGGAAAGGTTTCTCCCTGCATGTTTTGTCTGCATTTTAAAGAACAGCTTGAAACAAATAGATTGTCACTGTGGCAGTGCCCATAAAAGGGCAAATTTGTAGCATTTGGAAAAGGTACATTTCAATGGAATTAAAGGCATACCATGACATTTTGAATGTATTTGATTATTTTTTGGCAGCAGATATTTGTCACAATGAGGGGAAAACATCCGTTCTGCAGTTTCTGTAAATAATGTTCGCATTGTTAATATTCACTAACAGTGTGTTTTGATGATTGTGAAGGACAAATGCAGAAACATTTTTCCACATTGTGACATTGTGAAAATGGTCTTTTAAAATGTCACTGTCAAACAATGTCAAAGCATCCCTTTAAAATACAAATTTGTCACTTGATGTGCATTAAGTGTCTCTAACGATGCAAACCATAACTTTACATATCAATATCCTGGATACAATAAGGTATAAAGTAGTGCTGAAGCGATTAGTTGATTAGTTGAACAACAGAACATTTAGTGACAGCAGTTTTGATAATTGTAAGTAAGAAAAAGTTAAAATGCCAGTTTCTCTGGTTTAGGGCTTTCTAAATCTAGCTTTAGAATTATCTTTCTTGGACTGTGAGTCAGACAAAACAAGCAATTTGAGGATGCAAACTTGGGTTCTCAGAAATCTTTCAATTTTTCACTATTTTGTGAGATATACAGCCTAAATGACAAAATTATTAATCGACAAGACTGCACTTTAAGCTAAAAGCTAACATCAGCATGCTAACATGCTCACAATGACAATGTTAACATGCTTGATGTTTAAATGGTTAATGTTTACCAAGATCATCTTAGTTTTGCGTATTAGCATGATAACGCTTGCCGATGAATGTACCAAATTTTGTGCCAATCCATTAAGTAGATGTTGAGATATTTCACCAGATAACTGAAATCTTTGACCAGCTGGTAGCATTGGATGAAAAGCCAAGAGATCACCAAAGTCAGTAGGATACATGAATGACAACATTTCATGATAATGCATCCAGTGGTTGTTGAGATATTTCAGTCTGGACCAAAGTAGTGGACAGTCTAACTGATAGACCAATATTGCCATCCCTGGAGGCACACTGGTAGCGTAGCTAATAATGCCAAATACTCACTGGTTCCAGCATCTCAATGTGAGGATTTGCTGCTTTTCTCTTGTTTTTATCATCTTAAATTGAGTATCTTTCCGTCTTAGACTCTTAGTTGGACAAAACAAGCAATTTGAGGATGCCATCTTGGGGTTCTGGGAAGTTGTGATGGCCATTTTTCGCCATTTTGTGACATTTTATAGATTAAATGAGTCATCCAAAAAATGATTGGTAGATTAATCAAAATGAAAAGGTTAGTTGTAGCTCTGCATACAAGGCAACATTGGAATCTTGAAATTGATGTTAAAGATTTGTAAAAAAAACAAAAAAAAAAACAATTTAATTCAATTTATAATTTTGCCAGCCCTTCATACATTCTGAATTAACACAAGACGTTTTTCCACCAAACAGCTCCTCTTGAGGGGAGAGCAACAGTGAATGAGCACTGCAACAAGAAATGTTTGTATGTAAAAGCTAGATCAGTCTATTTTGTAAGTTGCATGGAAAATAAGATTGGCTCCTTATTATAAAAAGACCGCAAACAGATGATGACATCTCAGGGAAATATTTTTAAAAGTTAGGGATTTTGCTCTGCCACCCTGCATCGTCCATCCTTCTGTCCTCCCACGTGACCTGTCAGCATAAACCACATTACATTCTATATAACCTCTTGCAGCTTTTGTTCCACTTCCACATGTCTGTATCACCCAATACCTTGTCTCACACTCAGTGCCTCTCTCTTTCTCTAGATAGATGCTTGAAGTAGCTAAACTTCTTCTTATGGGAGAAGAAGAAGTGCATGAACGTCAAAGGAAATGAGCCCCCCACCGCCTCCGCCACCTCCGAGCTCCTCCTGTCCCCCCCTCCCCCTCCTCTCTGTGAAGCAGTTGATTGCGGCCCGTTTGATGTCCTAAACGCGGCGTGCTAAGATTTGCTCTCTGTTCCTCGCCGAGCCTGTTTGAAGCTCTGCATGAGCGACACACATTTTCGACGTTACACTCTGCTAAAACGGGCAATTATTTTTTCTCCCCCTTTTTTATATTTGGCTTTAGAACCGCAACGCATAAGGAGGGGGTAGAGGAGAGAGACAGGGAGCGATGACTTGCACCCACACATTCCTCTAACTAAGACGTAAATATGCATGGTGCAAAGACCTTTCTTCTAAGACAGGTGCTTTACTGTTTCCTAAACTTTTTTTCTTTTTTTCTGTCACAAGTATTACTGAAATTATACCTCCTGCAGATATCACCAGCATGCACCTATTAAAACTCATATATTACTGTCAGTAGTGCTTGGTTGAACCTGCCTCAACCACTTCTCAGCATCTCTAAGCACTTTCATAAGCTTCCTCTGTCGGTCGTGGGAATATAAAAGAGTCCACCGTGATACAAGTTGCTGTAAAGGGGTTTTATTCATTGTATGAAGCGCTACTGAAGCAGCCCCAGGCTTGCTTCTTTCTACACCCACTACAGCAGCTCCAAGACAGTGGCATGGGGAAAAAAAGGCTCTAGCCTTGGACCTGTTCCTCACCCACCCACTCATCTCTATGTGAAGCAAGGTCACCACTTATGTAGGTTTATCATTTTACAGACTTGCATTTGACACGCAGTTAAATCCAGAGCTACAGAGCTTTCTCAGACTATGATATCTGCTTGGCTGCGGATTCAGCTTGGTGTATTGTGGCACATTGGTAACATATGCAAACACACACACACACACTCACATGCACACACCCAAGCCTATGTACACACTGAGACACACACTTCTCTGAGAGCTTGGCCTGTGCCCAGCATTGCACTCCCCTTTTATGACCCTTACTTTATGGTTTATTTAAAAAGTAACAGTCCCTTTATAGGTCATTAAAGCAGAAATAAAAGACAGCAGACGGCCTGCAGTAGAGAGAGGAGTGAGCAGACGCCAGCCAGATTGGCTTGAAACACACACACATACACACACACGCACAAACACAAGCGTATGCAAGGGTGCATCCAAGGCCAAAGGTTGTGACCCTCCTGGTGAGAGTGGGTGGCTGCGCATCATCACTTTACACATCATTACCCTGGTCATATTTTGTGCCATGACAAAGTGTAGGGACAAACACACACAAGTACAGAACACATGTACGGTACATATGCAGCAATACACAGACAGATTAATTACACATTTTCAAGACAGATAAATAAAGATGATAATACATGCAAATGCACAGCTGATGCAAGCACACGAATACACATAGTCCAGAGGGTGCTCACAGCAGACATCGTGGCAGGCATGCATGATTCACATGTAATTTCATCCTTTTAGGTTCTCTTTCTCTGTCTCTCTCACACTTAGGCCTGCCCTCTTCTTATTCACACACACTTTGACCTGTGCGTGATGGCAAAATGGGCATGATTAACTGTACAGAAATGTCAGCCGAGAATAATGGCTGAAATGTAATTACTGAACGAATGTGGTCCACGGAGAGACAAATAAGAGAGAGGAAAGGAGAGACAGAGAGAGAGAGAGTGACATTGAAAAAAATATATACGTTATTGCATTCATTGAGTATATTGGTGCTGTGTGTATGTCTCTTAGTTAAACCAATATATCAATACATGATAAAACACAATTTTGTATGCACATTTTTGCACAAGTGGAAGATCATGTGCTAGAATAGTTACATTTATGTGTCCATAAATAAAAGCAGTGAATTGTATTTGTGCACACACACACACACACCAGTGTTTTGTGTGCTTCCAAACAAGCATGCGCATGTATGTTCAAAAGCGGTGATATCGCTGAACTGCTCCATATATCCAATCAGCTACATGATTGATTGTGACTCTACAGTGCTATTAGAATTGCTTGTCTTTCTGGCATCATTAATCTTAATGCATAGCTTCAGTGAAATACATACATAACAAAGAGATTTGCTACTTAGAATATGAACTTTGTGACAATAAGTAGCAAGAATAATTGTTTTTTTTTAATTGAGTTTGTATGTTAAGCGTTAGTTCTGCCTCAGAAATTGTATGTGACTATAAATATATCTCTTAGTGTAATGTCCTTGGACTGATGTGTGAAGAATGGTGGTGTGCATTCATGTGTAACTGTGTAAGAGACAAAAAAAGGGGGAAGAAACAGTGAGTGACTGTGAGTGGGTGTGAACATGTTACATTTAATAGTGTAAGATGGTACACAGTATGTCTACATGTGCGATAACAAGAGAGAAAAGGAAAGACAGAAAGAAAGAGGCTTTCTATATATAAGAATCATTTGAGAGCTTCAGACTAAGACCATTAGTCACCTTTTGTGACATTTTTAGAGACAGTGCTCCTCGTGGAAAGAGTTAGTCTGCAGCCTTGCTTTTGCTTAGTGTGTAACATGTGAGATTTATGTTGTATGTGTGTGTGTTGTATCAGTGTGTGTCATCACATGCACACACCATTTTGAAATCGTTTGCTTTCAGGAACAAGGTTTCAGCAGCCCTCTTCTCTCTCTGTCTCTATCAGCTCATCTCTCTCTCATCTAACCGACCATAGAGAGAGGGAGAGAGAGAGGGCGCAGAGAGCGAGGCCATAGTCTTATTAGTGATAATGAGAGAGAGCCACTCTGCTATTTTACATTCGTAATCTGATATTAGCTCCTGCCACCCGCACTAAAGGAGCACATACACACACAGACGTAGACATGCGTGCAAACATAGGCAGACGCACACACACTCACACATTTGAAATGAGTTATTCATATTCATGAAAAAGAGCAGAACTGCTTCTGGGTGAAAACTATGGCGCCCCCTGAGGACAAAGGAAATATGCTCCAAAAACCAGAAATATCCAAACACATACAAGATAGAAGGTAATGTTAGTAATGCTAACTCACTAACTAGCATGTTATCATCATCATTTCACACTGCAACTGCAGTGCATTTGTATCAATGCTTGTACTTAAACTCTTAAGTATGTTTTCTAGTATTTGCAGCTGATTTGGAGTGCATTTTCTTAATTTATGTGTTTTCATTCTTGCATGTGTTTACACAACTCAAGACTGCATGTGTACCAAATGTCAAATTTTCAGTTAAAAGAGCCTTGTTTTAGCTATACGACACTGTACCTTTAATGGTTCCCAATAGGTTTTTAAAATTTTGTATATAAGAGTAAAATAAAAGGTTCAATACCAGCACCCAAGATTTCAGAGACACAGTGTTTCACTGATGGACATTTGTCCGCCAGAAAATTCACAATGTGAAACAACACATCTTTATACTAAAGCCACAGGTTGTGACAACCAATCAAAATTCCAGACCCTTTCAAAAACCCATTGGATATCATGGAAAATCTCTCTCTCCTTTCATTTGATTGTGATATATTATGTTGTGTCATTTAAGTAAATATTTATAATATTTTAAGGATCAGTTACCGATGTGCTAATTGTCTCAGATGTTTCTGTGGCTTTAGCGTTTCACATTGTGAATATGAGGCCTGACAAAAGATCTGTGACTGAAATGTTGCTGTCAGTGTGCGGGAATTCAACTTTTTCCTTTACATGATTTAATTTTCTAATTTTTAATTTTTAAATTTTTAATGTACCTCTGCACCAGGTGTGCATTAGTTAACACTTAGCTTGATATATGAGAGTGAACACACATGGAGAAGTTTATGTCTACACACCAACACGCACTCCTGCAGACAAGAACACATATTGACAAATTCCTTCATTTCTGCAAACCCATACAGCTGAGCGTACTACAAATTGATGATAAACATCACATGCACAACAAGATGTGTAAGCGCTCATACACAGAAACTCACTATATGACACACACACACACACAAATACACATTTATATATCCTCAGCCTGTGTCTCTGTATCAAGAAACTGATGGATGAAAGAAAGCAGTTTCTCTCAAGCAAACAGTGAAGAACTTGGTTGAACATGATAAGTCCAAGCAACATGTTCATGAATATTCCATCCACACTGGAGAGGCACATCTCTCAATCGCCCTCAATCCCTTGTGTTTCAATTAGATCCAAACCACCCAGAATCAGCTAATTGTTGTAAGCACTTAAGCATGTATGGCAGGATCCCTACTGCCTATCCGCAGGCTAGAACATGGGTTTGGACTACAAGGGAACAGAGCATTATGCAAGCCAGAGGGGGAACCTTTTAGCTGAAACATCACACACTTGAACATACTGTCATGTGTAGCAGCAACTCTCTGAAATAACTTGCTTCCACTACAGGCTGTGGTTACACTTCTCCATTTCTACATCATTTCAACAGAACTTCTATCATCCAGTCAAGCCGGTAGTCTGGTTGAGTGCAATATGGATCCAAACTGCACAGCATTATCTAATAACAGCATATCTTGCTCTAATCTAATCTACTCCTTAAAAGCACATTTTTATTAATGCAAATGAAGTGGAGTCATGATTGTCATGTAAGTGTGCAGGTATCCGCAATATGTTATTCAACACACTTTCACCTGTTTGCATTTCTTCTAATAAGTGCAAATGAGGTGACAAACACACAATTCAAATATGATACAGTATAGATTAAATCAGTTTTATTGGAGAAAGGTATTGAGGCAAGTCCAAGGCTTTTAAATGCAGATAGCAAGCAATTAACAGGGATGTGTAATTTGTGCTTGGTATATATCTTCTTGATGTTGTGTATCTGTGTATTTGAATCTCAAATATCTTAAATTCTATGTAGTCACACTAGAGATGTGGTCTGAGTTGTATGAAAGAGTGGGTCTCATTGTTTAAAGTGGTTTGTTTAATGGTAGATTTAGATGTAAAATGTGCCTGTTTAGTTTTAATTTATATGTGGAACTTGGACCCCTAAATATGCTTCTGCTTGTATTCTCCCTGTATGAAGAAGCCTGTTGCCCCATCAGTTATTACCTTGCCTTTCAGGTGTGATAAAGAGTTGGTCGCACTGAATAATCCAAATTTCATGTTGACTCCAAAATGGACGAAGGAGTGCATGAAGTAGAGCTGAAATGATTACTCTATTTATCAATTAGCCAATTGACAGAAAATTATCCAAAACTGTTTCGATAATTGATTAATCCTTAAAGTCATTTTTCAAATAAAAATGACAAATATACTGTACTCTAGTTCCAGCTTGTGAGGATTTGCTGCTTTTCTCTGCCTTGTATGATAGTAAACTAAATATCTTAAACAAGAAACAATCTGATGTCATAGTCTGATCAATCAATGAATTGATTAATCAAGAAAATTATCATTAGTTGCAGCCCTAGAGTGAAGTACTGAACATTTTTTATCACAAAGAGTTGCTTTGATACATTTTTAAGCACACATTTGTTTCACACCAAAGAACATCTAGATTAGTACTTTTTTCAAATTCATGTATTTATACAATTAATTTGCTTGTTAACTTAATGTTTTTGCACTCTAATCTTGAAAAACAACATGATGGCATTGGTATAAGCCTTTTGAAGTGATGCTGCGATGGAGTGCCATGGATGCGCCTTTATTCTCATGACTGAAGAAGACCTTTTTCATCCAAAAGAGCACAAATCTTGGAGGTATTCCAGTCTCCTGTCAGCTTTCATCTTATTGCATTTATTTTGGACCATATGTAAATATGATATATGTGGATAAAGATGTCTAGTCATCCGTCAGCATGCTGAGTCAGAGTCTGGCTCCAAATTGGGATATCCATCATGTAAGAGAGAAAAACACATTAATTGGATTTAAAACAAATATGGTATGGTTTGAAGGATGGTACATAACTTATAGGCTCAACCAAAAGGCAGCTGAACTTGTGATGTTTAATTACTTTCAAGCTACTGAAACAGTGATGTTTCCTCTAATATGGATGTCACATTTTGGAATAATCTCAGGGACTTTCTGGCCTTTCAATTTTCCCTCTTATTGGTTATAATGTAAATTTATGACCTCAAAATCTGTCTTTATCTAACACCCTCCATTCTACAGTTTCCTTTTAGCATTAACCCTAGCTGCATTAACCTTACTTAGTGCCTCAGAGTGCCTAAACCTTCTTACATTTAAGTATGGAGAAAAATACAGCCAACCTAAGCATTGTCCCTGTGTGTGCACTGCAGTTCCTGTTTGACTTAGAGTGACTTCTACTTCTCCCTTTCAATATTGCTGTCTCCGCTGCACATTGCCAATGTACTGTACCACACACTCCTCACCAATTACCTTTCTGTATCTCTCCATCTGTGTTGTGTGATTGAGAGAGGGTGTGAGGGAAAGATAAAGTGAGTATGTGTTTATTTGTGTGTGTGAGCATACCTGCATATGTGAGTGCATGTGTGTGTGTGTGTGTGTGTGTGTGTGTGTGAGAATGTGTGTCCACGTCTCATTCTTCTGCCTCTGTTTCCCCTCCGGATCTCATGTATAATTTATGGGACCTCTCATGAATATGCTAATTAGTCGGCGTGCAGGGAGAGGTGAGAGGGCTTCCCCTGTTCTATTCTTACATTCATCTGATGAGAGAGGGAAAGAGAGAGGGATGGAAGGGGGCTGGGAAAGTGTGTGTTGCTGCTGCTGGAGAGGAAAGGGAATAAGTGAAAGAGGGGAAAAGACGAAGGGCAGAGAAGGAAAACGCTGGAAGGAGAGAGTGTGGAAATACATTTATGAAATCCTCAGCGTTCGACAAATAAGCATTGTGGCAATATAGACGGTGGCAAGCCCATGTTGTGCTATATTGTGTTGGAGACAAATGAATCACCCATGCTGAGGGGAAGTGGAGAGGCGAGATTGGAAGAGGTAGTGAGAGAAACGGGGAGATAAGAGGGAAAAAAGGGAGAAATAGTTGTCATTGTTCCATCAGCATTTCAGTCATGTTTTTGAAAGGCTAGACAGGCAGGCAAATAGGGCCGTTATTCCAGTTTCAATTGCTTCTCCCATAAATAGATGATAGGTGCCAAGTTTCTGAAGAGACGCTGAAAAACACCCTTCTGAGTATCGTTTTAGACAAAAGGCAAAAAGAGGGTGACGCAAGCCCCTAGCACTAATCAGATAAATTGCAGAAAAGGAGAGGTAGAGGGTAGAGAGATTAATCCAATAGTTAACAAACTAGCAAACTAGACATCAAACGCTTCGCCTTCAAAGTTGCGTAACATGAAAAACCTTTTAAACCACATCAAAACCCTTACAGACAGCTGAGGGAAGATCTCACTCCTTTCTTCTCTCTTCTCTTGAACTCGCTGTCAGTCTATCTGCAAACCTCTCTCTCTCTCTTATTTTTTTCAATCTCTCTCGCTCTCCCTGTGTTTCTCTTCTCTCTCTCTCTCCTCTACTATCTCCCCTCTAGAGTTCAATCATGAGGAGTGAGTCTCATGTGAAATAGTGCATGACATGCAATGTGTGTGTGTTTGTACATGCATGCGGGTGTGTGCACAAGGTTTGCATGGATGCATAGAGTTAGTTGAGTTTGTGTATGTGTGTGTATGAGGGAGTTCACAAGTGTGTGTGTGTGTGTGTTTATGTGTGTGTGTTGTTGTTGTCTTCCCTCCTGGCACCCTCTGGGTAGAGAGAGCATTCCAGCGGGCAGATCATGATTCAGCATCTGTCGCCCTGCTTATGTAAGAGAGCAGACACAGCCTGAGTGACTGAGTTAACTGACTGACCAACTGACTGATTTACTGACTTTCAGACTGAAGTAAAAAACTGGCTGACTTAATTGACTGATTAGCTGTCTTGTTTAGAATGGTATTAAACTTTTACATTATTTAAACTTACAAAGACTAGACACCTTACACATAGCTAATTCCATCAATATAAACATATTTCTTGACAGTCAGAAAGACGCACATACTAAGTAACAACTAACTAACAACAAAGTAAATATAGAAAACAACACACTGAATGACAGGTAGACTTACTTATTCAGACAGAACACAAAGCCAATTTTAGAGGCGGTGTGACTGCAAACAAAGTAAAAAAAAATCATGGTCAAATTCACACAATTTATTCAAGGTGAAAATTTCCTTTGCTTTCAGTCTGAACATACTTTAGAGTTGCATAGCTGGGATGTCCTGTTTACCTAATGGTTAAGGCGCTTAATGACCACAAGGTCCCTGGATCAGTTCAAGCCAGGACCTCTGTTGCATGTCATACCCCTTTCTCTTTTCCAAGTTTTCCAGTATATCTCGACACTGTCAACTATAAAGTAAAAAATGAGAAAAAAAAAGAGTTGCATAGCTAGTCAACTCCAGAAATCCTGTGAGAATGAATTCTCATGTCTTCCTGTACCAAAAAAGAAACAGACATCCAAAAAACCCATTTTTTTCTCCAAAATGTGTGCTTAAACTTGCAAGCAAAAGGCAAGAAAATGGAGGAAAACTGCTAAATTGTAAAACTGTGCAGAGAGACTGTGCGAGGAGAGAGAACTTCAGGTAAGCTCTAGTTCTGCACTGAAACCCTTACTTGGATTATAAAATAATACCATATATCTTGCGAAAGACAACATTATTGTACAGTTTTCTTTCTGGATTTTTTCCGCTTTTTTCCTCAACTCCAGTAGTAAAAGATAAACCTGTTAAAAATAAACTTAATCACCCAATTGGCTGAGACTGAAATGCACTTGGTCCACTTAGTTGGGATGTCAAAATCTAACTATAACTGACTCAACAATTGTATGTATGTTTGTCCCTGCCTTTACTGACTATCTGGTTGACTCACCAGCTTAGGCGTGTTTCCACCCAAAGTACCCAGAACTTTTATTCCCAGGAGTTACTTTTCAAGGAACTAAAAAGTTCCTTTGGCCCATTGTTGTCTGCGTTTCCACCACGGTCTGAAGACCCGCAAAGATTAGGCAAATTACACCCATTACGTTACACCTATCACACACAGCTGCATAACTCTATTGTTTTAACTTATTAAACACATCACCTGCAATTCAGCACAAGGGCCTTTGTTTATTTTAACCTATGCACTCTCATCTAAGACTCTCTGTAAGGCCAGTGACATTGTGGGGGTGGAGCTGGACTCTCTGGTGGTGGTGTAAGAGAGGAGGATGCTGGCCAAACTACATGCCATCTTGGACAGTGTCTCCCACCCACTCCATGACGTGCTGGTCAAGCAAAGGAGCACCTTCAGCAGAAGGCTCATCCCCCCAAAAAGCACCACAGAGCGCCACAGGAAGTCATTCCTGCCTGTGGCCATCAAACTCTTTAACTCCTCCCTCTAAGTGTTAGTCTATATGACCCTAGGTCACTAAACTGGACATTGATCATTACATCGCTGCAATACTTGAATAACTGTGCAATAACTGTGTAATACTCATGTGCAATATTTAGGTTTTTTTTCCTATTTATTATTCATACCTCCATTACTGCTGCTGCAATACTACTTATTAATTATATTATTACATTGCATTTATACCGTATTATCATCATCAACCGGTAAACCCATTTGGTACTTCACACTTATTTTATTTTATACTTATACCCACTTGGTACTTAATTTGTTTTCTGACCTGTTTTTTATAGTTTTTATAGTGTATTGTATTATATATTTTTTTGCTAGTACTTTCTCCTGTGTGCACTGACGTAAAGACGAACTGCTGTAACAAAGAGTTTCCCTTCGGGGATCAATAAAGTATTTCTGATTCTGATTCTGATTCCGGTTTTATATACTGAGCTTACCAGTGTATAATGGTGAATTTGAAAGCCACTGCTTTTTCACAGCGTTGTAAATATTAGAATATGGTAACATAAGCATTATGTGTCTTTTTACATATATGGAGCCACTATACACACATTTGTTTCCACAACTATTTATTTATCTGCAGAAATATAAATGTGCAAAATACAGTGTTTGTCTGCAGTCTTCAGTTCAGTGCGCGCCCATTTCATCTAAAAAACACTGTGGAAAAAGTAAACGCTGTGTCTCACGATGACATTAACAAGATATCATTTTGTACGATCAGTTTAGCCAAGCCTTGCCTTAATGAACACCACAATTCTACACCATGAGCGGTTAGCATTAGCAGTTGGCTTTAGCATGTAGCTAATATTAGCTTTTGGCTAGGATAGCAATAGCTTGACAACAGTTACAGTTATAGCATTTAACAAGCATACCTTTAACTGTCTGGTCATCTGTTTCCATGTCTTCCACCATAGCTTGTAGCTTGTAGCAGTAGCTGAACCACTGTGCCAAACAAGGCTGGCCTGTGACCCAGCAACACATTGATCCCGATGGTCAAACCACTTTCTGCTCCGCCAGTTAGAGCTCAACCAATCAGACATGTTCAGCGCACAAGCCCCACCCCGAAAGTTCCTGTACTTTTGGAAAATACTACCCCCCCAAGCAGGGACCTTAATTTAGACCCTGGTCCCTGCGGTGGAAACGCAGAGTTCTATTGTGAGGCTGTCTGACTAAAACAAAGAATGTATTATCAGCGAAATGTACTTAAAGTATCAAAGTAAAAGTACTTTGTGCAGTAAAATGTCCCCTGTCAGTATTTTCCTATTATATCTGATGTTTCTGGATTAATATTTCTGCTGTATTAATGTGTATCTTGCATTTTACTGCTGTAGATGTTTATGGTTGAGCTAATTCTAACTACTTTATATAGGCCACTGTTGGGTAGTTTAATCTGCAACAATGCATCGTATTCTTTAAGATCATCATATGTTTGTAGCGCTGCTGTCCTGTGAGAACCACGTATCTCTAAAACAACTTTTCATGAGTTCAGAAAAATAGCCCTGTTTTCAGCTTTGTGACAATGCATTTTCCAGCTTATCCAGGGGGGGTTTAAATAGTATATTTAGTTTAAGAAGTAGGAGAATTTTCTCAGCCCATAAAGGAACACTTAATCCTTCAGTTTATCGCAAACATTTACATTCAAAATCACCACATGTGGCGATACATGGTTTTCAATGGATTGAATGGGTATGAAAAACCATCATCTGAAAAGTAACTAAAGCTGTCAGACAAATGTAGTGGAGTAAAAAGTATAATATTTGGCGCTGAGATGACGCATTATTGGAGAAGACATAGAAAGCGGCATGAAAAGAAAAGACTCAAGTAAAGTAGAAGTACCTCGAATTTGTACTCAAGTACAATAACGTTACTTGAGTAAATGTACAAAGTTACATTCCACCACTGCAGAGCGGACATATTCGCAGTAGACAAATCATCTCTAGTACCTAACGTTACAGCCAAACTACCAGCAGCAGCGTATGACTCGATGGGCATAGCGCTTTTTCGATTGCTAACACAGCGCATCTGCTTTTGAGATTTCATGTGAGAATCCATGTTTACCATTGTTCCAAGTTTGAATGTTTTGCGACAAAGTTCACATCACGCCTCGTACAAATCACTGGAACTTTTTATTGAATTTGCATTGCCATGGCTGAGCCTGCATTGCTTGCTCTCAGCATCGTGTTCTTGGTGTTTTCCTTTTCCCCGCTGCAGCTCTCAAATCGGAAGCTGGATGAACATGTTCTTCTTCTAGGTTAAAATACGGATCACAGCCTGTACACAAGGCTTATTACTGCAGGCTACCAAGCGGCGTGTACGATACTTATTTAACATACAAACAAAAAGATATTAGACGTTGCAGAAATTGTCATTGTTGTTGAGATTTAAAATACCGGATCAAAGCCTGTACACAAGGCGTACTACCAAGCAGCGTGTACGCTACTTATTTAACGCACAACAATGACAATGTTGTGAGATATAAAATACTGGTAAAATCAAACATAAAAACTGAAGAAAAAAAAGAAACGCTTATTCATTCTGCCCCAGATCATATTTAATGCCTCCCCTCCTACAATTCCAGATATTTTAAGACATTTTTAGACCTTGAATATCAAAGACTACATTTAAGGCGTTTTAAGACTTTTTAAGGATCTGCTGGGACCCTGGGCTGGAGTCAGACGAGCAAGAGATGAAGAGGGGAACACAGAGGCAAACCAGAGTTCATTACAGTAAACTTGGGAGAGGCAGTGCTGACAGGCTGAGAGAGAGTGCAGAGACGGGAAGAAATTGAGAATGACATGAATACTCTGAGCCCCCATGCAAATAGATGCAGTTACCTAGATGGCCTGCTCCTTACACAGACACAATAGAATAGAACCACAAACACTCACACAAAATGGAGAGTAGTGGGTAAACACGCACACAGAGAAACACTTTTACAGTGGAGGTGCACAGGTACACTGTATTTAAAGCTTGTTTCTCAGGCTGAAGGTTGTCAGTGGCCGCGAGTACAGAGGACAGACTGGACAGGGGTGGAGGGTAAGGCTGTATGTGTATGTGTATGTGCATGTGCAAAAGAAAAGAAAAGAAAGAAAGATTAACAAGAAATAAAGAATGGTGAAGGAAACTGAAAAGAGGAGACTGTGTTCAGCAGTGTGACCTTCAGTGTTGGGCTGTGGGGAGGATCAACCTCTGGGAGACATGGGCGGCTTGGCAAAGTCACTCCTACAAAGGGTTCACTGGCAGACAGGGTCAGGCCAAACCAACACACACACACACATACAAAACCACACACACACACTCTCACAGAGCCACCTCACACCCAGAGCCAGCCTGTAGCAGACACTCAGCCAACAGATATGAGGTGCAATAACACCCAATGTGAGTGGGCTCCTCTCATCGCTTTAAAAAAGAGCACACCTCCAACAACACATGCGCACATGTACACACTCCACCCTCCAATTCACACATCTCACATTAGTGGCCACAGACAGAGGGAGGAGGAGTACTGAAAGTAGAGGGGGAGGGGGTGACAGCGGGAGTGAGACAGAGAGAGAGAGAGAGAAAGAGCAAGAGAGGTGTCGCCTCTCCTCACTGATCCCTTATGCTAAGAGGGATTTGCATACATTTTTAATCAAAGCAAATTAGATCATAACCAAATTAAATCACGCTTTCCAGCCACCCCCTTCTCTGTCTGCCTCCTGTTCCATCCACCTACCTATTCCTCATCATTTAATTATAGTCACTAATAGGTATGGTTAGGGAAAAAAAAACCTCTGCACACATTAGGGCCAATTGAAAAATATATGTGGAATGTGTCTTTATGACTTAAACTGAATATATATCCATCTAGTAAGAATAAAACATGGAAACTGGATTTCAACATATAGTAGGCAAAACAAATTTTACATTGGCTGCAGGTATACATCGGTCTTGGCAACGTTCAGTGGCTTTGCTACTGTAACTGTCAAACATGTACCAACAAATACATAGTCATAAATCAAATGAAAACTCACACACACAGGCAAGCACGCACGCTGGCTAACAAAACAGTCACCCACCACAGAAACTAGACACCTCCTCCTACATTCCTCTCCACACCCTATGCTGCTTAACAGATTGGTATCGGCCCCCATTGCTAGCTATTGCCCACTACACAATGGCTTCCTACTGTTATCCGATAACTCAATCACAACCTTATTATAGGCAATCATCATGTCCACCTCTTCACTGGCCCAAACACACTTTGTCACAATTTCATCCCTGACAAAAAAGAAATCTTCATATACAAATGTAATTGCACATGCATGTGCCAATTCATACACACACACAATTACATGTATGCACAAATACACACACATACACAAACACATGCAGGATTAAGTGCATTCTGTTACTTTCTTTCTCTGTCACACACACATGCATGCGAGCACACAAAGGTGCCTGCAGGCCTATTTGAGATGCAGACTCCCATGTCCCAGTAAATTATATTAAAAGTCATATCATGAATAAATCAGCAGGCAGGGCCCTAATGTCTCCTCCATGACACATTCACATACAGTAGACAGTCAGAGGGGAAGATAAAGAGGTAGGGACATGGATGCCTTCACGCAGAGCACAATGCATACAAACACACAAGTGGGCACACACTGAATACACTCATACTGTAAACTAGGGTTGCAATTAACAATTATTTTCATGATCAATTTTTCTGCAGATTGTTTTCTTGAGTAATCAATTAATCACTTGGTCTATAACATATCAGAAAATCTTGAAAAAAAATGTCAATCACAATTACCTGAAATGGAAGGTTTAAATTGCTTGTTTTGTCTGAGTAAAGGTCCAAACCCCAAAGATATTCAGTTAATTATCACATAACACAAAGAAAGACAACAATTCCTCACAGTTAAGAAGCTGTAACCAATTACGTTTTGGTCATTTTGCTTGAAAAATGGCAAAATCGATTATCAAAATAGTTCACACAATCAACTAATGAATTTATTACTTGTTTAAGATCTACAAACAATATGCATGCAAAACGCTCATAGTGCTGTATTAGCTTGTGACTGCAAAGTAAAATTTATGTACTTCATTTGTTCTAACTGGCAGTAGTCTAGTATTAAACGCACAGGTTCATATGAGGCATGAGCCTGGTAAAATCTTAACTGAACAAGGCAAGCACCTCTTTGTTGAGTCTGCCAAAAAATTCTTCATTAACAGGTTCAACTCACCTGGAGACCGCTGCTTTAAGCCATTTGAGTTCCATTAAGATGAAGCAGAGTTCATGGAGGCACTTTTGGCCCATTTCTTTTCTGACCTGGGGGAGAAATATGAGACACAAATCCTGTGGCTATAAACAGTAATTTCCACAGTATATTTAAAGCAGCACAAACACTTAGGAGGCCTTGTAGATTAAAGAAAAAATGCTTAAATCGTGGCATTTTAAATCTGAGCATGTAAGTGCTTGACTCTAATGCTTAAAGGCGTGATTAGTAAAATGTTTTTCCATTAACATCTAGCAGCAGTTGTAGGAAACAATTTTAGACTGGCATATCTATGTCTTAAATTATTTCAATCTGAGGTGGTGCCACACTGCTCAGTCAGTGAGCCAATTTGCTAGCATGCTAGAGGCAGGCTAGCATACCTCTCATTTGAAGTTTCATTACATCTTGTATTAGCGTTAAATGACAAATCACAATATACAATGAGAGTAGTGTTGGATGTTTGTAAATGTTTAATGAATTTGAGGCTGTGGCGAGCTGATGTTTGCTAGCTTGCTTTTGTGATTAACATTTATCTACATGGGGTTTCTTACCTGTCCAAGAAATATCAAGGCAATGGCTTCCACGTTAAAGTTTTTCCGTCCACCTTTTGTTGCACTGAAGTTCTTAGGTTTTTGGAGTAAGCAAACAAGATGCAGAGCACATAGTGGGTAACGTTATTTCAGGGGCCCTGGGAATGTGGAGTATCTTCAGGCCAATAAGGTCCACTCTGCCTGAAAATCTCCAGTACAGCTGAAACAATCAGTCAATTAATCAAATCGACAGAAAAAAATTTTGATTTTTCAAACAAAAATGGTGTCAACTTCTGAAATGTGAGAACATGATGTTTTGCTTTGTCTTAAGTGATCAGAAACTAAATATCTTTTAGTTTTGGACTGTTGGTTAGACCAAACAAGCAATTTAAAGACGTCACCTTGGGCTTGAGGAAATTGTGATTTTTTTCAGTATTTTTCAACGTTTTATAGCCCAATCGATTGATTAATCGAGAAAATGATCAGCAGAATAATCTATAAAATGAAAATAATCATAGTTGCAGCCCTAATCTCCACTGTTACAAACAAGTGACTGGCATTGATTAGCAACACTCGCAAACACCCATTAATATACTGTATTATGGTCACCTTGCTCACAGAGACAGTAAATATTACTGTTTACACCTTTAAGTCAATGATTGGACATAATATGCAACCTGAGATGCTCTGACGTTAGTATACACCACCATGATACACACTGTTCATTGCACGAAAACAGCATGTTCGTGTAAATATAATAATGTACTGGCATTACAAAAGTTGTGACCAAGTTATTTTTAGCTGCAAAAGAAAACAACTTGTTTCTAAATATAGTTCTGATTTCATCTTTAATTTCTGCATGTGCTGAATATGAAGGATGCTGAAAGAAATGAGAAAAACAGTCCAAAGTTATTATTACTAAATGCTTTGCAATTTAGTAAATGCAGTCACAGGTTGTCCTTCATGGTAACCATAGACCAGCTTTTGTTGACAATGAGGCAGATTTTTGCAGGTATTGTAGGGTAATCAAATATAATTTTTTGGGCAGCCTTCTGAAGGAGTTATGGACCAGTTCAACAAAACATCTGTTTAGACAATGTCCTAAGAACAGGTGTACCTACTTACCTAAATCATGTTTTTCAATAAACCAGTTTCTATTTAAGTACTTAGAGTGAGATTCTAACTAATTGATAGATACAGCAAATCATATCACTGGGGAAATATGAGTCAACTGTATTTAAAGTTTACTTGAACTGCTACTGACAATGAAATTCCCAAGTCTTGCACACACAGCACTCAGTGACTTCCCTAGCACGTCTTCTTCGGGGGGTGTTTTTTCTTTATTCCAGAAAATATTGAGTTTGTTTATTCCATCAGTATCATAAAGGTGATAGGCCAAATGTTCTATCTATTCAGTACATTCTAGGTCAATTTCTATGTGTAACAGTTACAGAATATTGCAGCAAATATCTGAGAGGTTTTACAATGAGTTTGAGAGAAGAAGTGGAGGAGTCCATTGGGAGATATGTGTACTGTATGCTAAGGTGTGTGTGTGTGTGTGTGTGTCTGTGTAAAAGAGAGAGAGTGTTGAGTGGCGCAGAGAGCAGGGAGTCGGCTGATGGGCAAAGGCATGCTGCCTGCAGGTTCAGTCTGCCCGCGAGTCAGGCATCAAACTTTCACATCCACACATCAATTATTCAGTGCCCTGCATTGTAAGAGTGTTAGCATGCCACAGTGGCAGACGACAAACCTGGGTGAAGAGGGAGAAGGAACTCAAAGGGAAGGGAGGGAGAGAGAAGGGAGGATTGGTGAATAAAGAAACTGATGATTTGAGAGATGGATGGAGAGACTGTGGTCAGTATGAAAGAAGACACAAGGGAGGTGGAAGGGCTACGAAAGAGAGAAGAAGTCCGGAACATCAATGAAAGTGGAGGAGTGGCTTTTGGAAGTACTGTATATATCACTTTGGAGGTGAGAAATTATAGCTGCAACTATGTCCTACCTAGGTTTTACCAAGACATAACTATATTAACATTTGAAATGAAACCTACATTTATCATTTCACTGATTCTATACATTGCCATTTTCACTTTTTATTTCACTGGCTTGACTAACTGGTTTTCTTTAATTAAGAATTTGACACTACAAAATGTGGTGCAACACGATATGTTCAGTGTATGTGTACATTATGATAGGCCTGGTGTATCCAAACATCAGTGTCACATGTTAGAAAATCTTGGTTTGCTCATGTTCACAAACAAACTGCACTATAGTTTGCCTGAAAGTTAACTGATACCAGGGAGTGCACTGTAGCACAGGGGCAAAACACTCAACACCCAACACTGCAGAGGCATACTGTAGGTTCAGTTCCTGGGACCTTTGTTTAATTCTGCATTCAAGTCATATCAGAGTTATCATAATTACGAGTTTCCAACATTCAAGTTGAAATCGGACCAGGAAACTCAGATTTTTCTGAAAGCTCAGATATGTCTGACTTGGTACTTAATAACTCATAAGTGCCTGAAAACCAAAGAAATATGGATGCCTCACATCAGCGAAAAATCACTGTTCATTGTAATTAAACCCAAATTTCATGGATATGGTGTGCAGAGTATGTAAATGGTAATCTTTCCCATCTCTACCATCCATCCATTAAAACGAGAACGCAGCATAAGTGTTTATGGTGGGAATGCCAAAAGAAAGGTGGGAATATGTTGAGGGAATAGTGTGAACCTTTGTTCATGCAACACCCTAGCAGTGAGACTCAAGAAGTGCCTGACAACTCCATGTGTATATAAGTCCATGTGTAGACCACGTCTGTCTACACCCGGTCCAACAGTAACAGTCAGCAGTGACAAGAACCACAGTCCAAGAAAAAAAGACCTCTCACTAACAAACACAGGTGTAACTAATATAATTAATAATAGTATCATAGTATCAGTGCTGGCTCACAGACACAATCAAGGCCCTACTGAAACACCTTAATGGAACAAGCAATAATCATGGTTATTAGTTACACCTTTGCCTCTCCCGACAAGTCATGTGTCCATTGGCAATGGCCAATAGAAAGGTCTAGACATTCCAAACTGGAATCCAAACTTTCTTGGATCAGTTTTTTGGTATGTACCAAGGTTTAGTTAAAACTTTCACACGTGTTCAAACAAAAGATTTAGACCGAGCGATAGCACCAGAGCTCTTTTCAATTGAATCAAACAGTATTATCAACATGCAAATTACCACTCCAACGTACCCACACCAAAAATGTTCAATTCAATTGAATTCAGTTTTATTTATATAGCACCAATTCATAACAGAAATTATCTCTGGCTTTTCACCCACTAATATTGTATTAGAAGCAGTATATCCAGATCTCAGGGTATCCAGAAGAACATTAAGTTAATGTTTTAAGGTTATAGAGCTACTGGAATATAGCCGAGGTAAGTGAGCTAGCCTAGTTCATGTATGGCGGCTTAACAGATGTAGTCGTTTCCAAAATGATTAGCTAATTTAATACATTTGGTCTAATCATAGTCCCTTCTCAGCTACCATGTGTCTAAAGGCCCCTGCACACCCATAGTCCACCCACACAGCTGTTTTTCTTATATTGCCTGATTAGACCTCTGGACTGTGTTGGTGTGTTAAAACTGGCCTTGATTTACATCTCCCTCACTCTCCACTTGGTTTTGTTGCACCTGTTAGGACAGGACAGCTTACCCTGATACCATTCCCATTGGTTAGTCATAGAGTTTCGTCACATAAAGTAATTCCCAGCACAGATCCATCCAGCTTCAACCTTACTAGAGATCTAATCACCCAGGGTAATTGGAAACACCTGTGTGGGGGTTCAGGGCCTTTGAAGCAGTCTGCTGATATATTCCAGGTACTTTCCGCCCTAAGCATGTTCATGTTCAAAATAAATATGGACAAAAGTTAATAAGATATTCACCTGGAAAAGATTTGCTTTGCTTAATGCAACAGACACTTAGAGCATGCTACAACATACAGTAATGAAAAAGACAAAGAAAATATATTTTAGAGAGTGAGAAAAATAAGAAGGGTGCACACAGAGGGATGAGAATATTTGAGTATACAGTAATCTCCTGTTCATATGTCTACATGAAGCATTCAGACTGTAGATGCATAAATAGAAAGGCAAAAAGAAAGGTGAAAGGGACAGAAAACAAGACAGTGACAAAGAGGAGGAAATAATGGAAACTCACCTACTCTCCTTTTTCCCTTCTTTTGCTGTATGTCTCCTTCTCCCATGCCCTGACATTCTCCTATAGCTCAATTCATTGATTTTCTCACACTCACCTGTAAAGAAAAGTATGGCTGATTTGGAGTCTCACAAATTATAATGTGACATTTGGTGGAAAATGCATTGCAGATGCCAATGAGGGAGATAATGAGATTTAAAGGGGCTTAACATCGCTAGAGTGGGCTAGAATGGCTTTCCACAGCTCTACAATTGACTGCATGGCTGACCCCGATGTCAGCTTATGTCACTTATCATCCGGAAAAGGGCAAAATTGAGCACCAGTATTATGTCGAAACTAGGATCTTGCATTTCCAGACAGAGCGAGCGTCTTCTCTGAACTACACCCCGTATTGTTCCACAATAGAGTTTGAGAACGACACTAGGCTTTTCAGCTGATCATGCAAAACACACATGTACTCAAAAAGTGCATCTGCACATGAGAGCACACACACACACACACACACACACACACACACACACACACGTGCTCACATAAACACTCACACAGAGGCACGATTTCCCACTTGTGTGTGAGCCAATGGAGAGAGCAGGCAGACGACTGACAGCCAAGGCAAAGTGCTGATAGTAAGCAACATTCTCCTGGAATTCTCGAAAGCCAGGACAGGAGGGAGTGTGTGTGTGTGTGTGTGTGTGTGTGTGTGTGTGTGTGTGTGTGTGTGTGTGTGTGTGTGTGTGTGTTTGCCACAGATACACACACTGGGGCAGAGCTTTACAATTTGTACTACTTCTTAAGATAAATGTATTGACATCTTTCTTTTATAGTAATATCAAAATAGCAGCTTCATTTGAATTGAATTAAATTAATTGAACAGAATTTATTTGAACTGAAATGTTAACTGAAGGGAAATAAGCATATGAGACCACAAGATGAGCAAAAGAGCAAAATTTAGAAAAGGAAAGACAGAGAAATGAGAGAGACTGGGAGAAGAGAAAGAGAAAATGAGAGAAGAAATAGTTTAGATATGAGGTTATACTGTAATTCCTCAGTGAATGTGGTCTTGGTGTGCTTGGTGTGGCTCCCCTAAAAATAACCACAGTGGCAACAGGCCTCCATCCGTCCTCTACCCTTGGCCTTTAAACATCTCCTCTGCAGCTGCGGGGCAAGTTAATGACCTCTTCATCCTTGTGCTCCCTCTGAAGACACACACACATGAAAACACATTTGTATAATTACACTTTTGAGGACCTTCATAGACTAACATCTAACCCTCACCTCCACACTGCACACATGATGGTAAGGCCACTAGATAACTGACTCCAAACAAGTTTTCCGAATACATGGTAGGCAGGGTCAGTTTGGAGCCCTCTTGCTCATCTGAATAATAGAGGGTTTGTGTGTCTCCATTTAAGAGGCCTCTTGAACTCCTGACCTTGTTTGGAAAAGCCATGTTGATATTGTTCAAATATGATTAATTGTCATGCTGGCAGTCAAGACTGAAATTTGCTGGACAAAAAATGTCCACAAATAAAACACCATATATTGGGCACCTGGCTTAAGGCTGACTATGTGTTACAAATATAATCTAATTAGCATGTGTGCACCAACCAATCACCAGAGAGAACACTGATATTGGACAATTTTGAAAAAAAAACCCTGGATTACATTCAACGATGCATTTAGTGCCAATGTTTTTAAAGTGATTTATTTCTACAATATTAGCACATGGCAACTACAGTGTGGTCAAGGTTAAACGAATAGTTTGACATCTTAGGAAATACACTATTTTGTTTTCTTGCTGAGAGTTAGGTGAGAAATCCACCTACCAGCACCTCTAAAGCTCACTAATTAACACATTATACAGCATTTCATTTTTTAGTCGGTGGAAAAGAACAAAGTCTAAAAACGGCACATTGCAGTGTTACAAGGGCCAGACTCTTTCTTTGCTAGGTGCAGTAACTTCCTGGAGTCTGGCACATAACCCCCCGTAACACTGCAACGTTTTTACACTCAGGCTAGTCTGTGCCAAGCTAAGTTAGCCGGCTGCTGGCGATAGCTTCATATTAAAGTAGAGACATGACAGTAGCAATAAAGCAATAAAGTGAATTAGCACAATTGCCAAAAGGTCGAACTACTTCTTTAAGGAAGGATCATTGTTACAGTTAAAAAGCCAAGATGAATTGTTGGTCTGTGACAGAAGCACAAACTCTAGTCTTCGGCATGAATGCCAGACACCTATCCACTACCCTGACCTCCACACCCTTTGTTTCTACCTTGCCACCTAACGGACACACTACTTCCAGCATTGTCAATGAATTTTGGCATTGGACGTAAATTGCAAGCTGCAGATTCATCAAACATAAGCTCTACGGATACTGGGCCAGTATGCACGCAAGATGGCAGATTTGCAACCAAAACAATGTGGGGTATTTTAGTTTGATTGAGGCTGGTGGACAGAAGTTGACAATATTTTCCCACAGCCTTATTTGCCACCCACTACACTGTCACCTAAACTGGTCAACAATGTGAGAATATTGAGTGCATCCTCTGGGTCATATGTTTCTGGTTTACTACTTCTTCCCTCACCACTTTCTTGCCCACTATAACTCCTTACCACCAAGATGCCCCTTCTGATGTGGACAATATTAAACAAGGAAACTAAAAAACCTAACCACAACCTCAACCTGACACAAAAATAGTCCCCAAGTAAGGGGAATTTGCTTTTACTGATTTTGCTCATATTTCTCTCCTTGTCGTCTCTCAAGATATTTTGTGATTACAAGAATATAAACACAGAAAAGCAAGCAAGAACATACAAGCATATACATTCATTATATACTTGTAATTATTCTCTCCTTATATTCTTAAGAAAATAACAATCCTACACATTCACTTTTGCCTTCTCCCTCTCTATGCCATCTCTTTCTCTGTCTCACACCCACGAAACACACACTGACCGACTGGGCTGACTGATCATGTCCATCCCTGATATACCTAGTGTGCAGCGGGGCATGTGCATGCCAACACGCCATCTTCATGCAGTCTTGATCTTGAGTCACCTAAGCAGGCAGATAGTGGATGTAAGGAACAGTGGAGAGGAGAGGGAGAGTGAGAGGGGAGGCACTACAGAGATCATCTATATTTCATAGACCTCTCAATTAGTGTCAGTGTTCACGGGTGGGAGGTTGGGGAGCAGTCCCTGTCTACTTGGCCTGGTCGTCTGCTTATGCTTGGCCTGTACCATCCACCCACTTACCTTTTCCATCCCCCTCCTCCCATATACACAATAGGAGGTTTGATTTAGGTTCACTTCGGGGCTTTTCAAATCATAATGAACGAGATGCCATTGGGGATTCCTGACAGCAGTTTGATCTGATATAATTTCCTAAATGTGATAATGGTGTTATTTTAAATGTGAGAACATGGAGGATGAATTAAAATCCCACGGGATGTCACGTTCAAGTCAGACGTTTACATTTATCATGGTTTTCATGGTGCACAGATGGTGAGGTAGGCTTGTCATAAAACATTAAATGGTAGCAAAAAATGTGTAAAACTGCATCAAAAATAACAATCCCAGATTAGCCCCTCTGCATGTTTTCAAATCTTATTATTAATTTAGAATCTCATTATCATAAGACTTAAGTGATGTGTAAATTTATAGTTCAAGGTACAACAAGCTGCACATTTTTGGGTGATGTCGAATAGTCCAAATTATCTGGATTAGCACCCCCTACCAATACCTTTCTAAGTATATCTCCTATGTCAACATCCCACGTATAGCACTATGAGGATAGTTACATAATTTTACAACCAGAGCCAGACTGCTTGACTCATTCATTGGTTCAATCCTTCCTGATCCTATTAGACCCTATGAATAACATATTACATTATTTCTACTAATTATCTGATTTACACTGACTGACAAACAATTCTATATTGCAAGTGACAGCTTTAGGCTACAGGGGCACACATTTAAGCACCATCATACTAAAGTTAATAGCTTTTTGTGATTTCAAATCCAACCATGCCTGGATGTTGTTCAAATTAAAGAAATTGGAAGCTACAAAGATCACATGTTACAGCTAGAAATCCCCACTGGACCTGTCCTCATCAGGTCAAGTTGATTTCCATCAGGTTATGAGACACAAGATGTCATCATGTAAGCAACATGAGACATAAAGTAGCAAAAACCTGTATTTGGGCTGGAGAGAAGTCTGTATTTTGGATCTTGTGGCATTATGGTTGCATACACTGACAGTGATCCAAATTTCAAGAATTTTATGCAAGGGCTTGGAAATGATTGAGTTTCAGTATTTGGTTAGAGATGTTTCATTTCAGGTATGCGTATGTGTGGTTCAGGGGCTCATTTCACAAAAACAATTTGCTAGCAGTTGAGTAAAATTTGTAAATCCTACAGAGCATGTTCATGATTCAGTGGCAAGGATGGCGTTTGTTTTGATTAGTGAAATAAGTCAAAGTGAGCAAAAGGGGAAATTGTCTCATGTTGCAAATCGCAGTTTGCATGTTGCAAATTTGGTGAAACAAGCCCCAGGTTAGAGTAAGGACCTGGATGTGGTTCTTGTTGGTCATGTGATTTTCATCAAATTTTCCCCAGTGGTCTCTTCCCATCAGGTTTTGGCATTACCCTTTTCCACTTTAAACCTCAAGTGACTGATTGAATGGATGGTGGAGAGACTGATGCATTTTATACTGATTTAGCTCCTCTATCTCATCACTAGCAATGGAAAATGAAAGCAGGTGATACCCAACTTATCTACCACATTTTCATAGCTTCACTTTTACTTCAGCATGTAGATCATCATTATATTATCTGTCATAATATTTTTTATGAGATATTTTTTCAGAGAACAGATACTGATCAGGAACCTGGATAAGGTGTTTACATCCCACAGTATCGCAGTTTCTATTGGAGTCATCCAGCGAGTATGTTTGGGTGTCTCAAAACAGGGATAAGGTTTTATCCAGGTTTCTGAAGCTGGGATATGCTGCACAAAAACAGCACATAAACACATAAACAGCATACTACAAAAATCTGATCAAAACTCAGATATAAGTGTGCATGTAAATTTACAAAAACAGAAAAACATGAGGAGACTATGGGAAAGGAAAGAGATGGCACAGACAATAGGAAAAGAGTACATTTTCTGTAATATATGTAAAATGTGTACTCACACAAAGAGCACACTTAATTTTAAGCATCAGGCTCTATCCCTGTAAACCCTGCATTTTGCCATCTCCATGAGGACAATCTACTCGTTCCCTTTCCCTGTCTTTTTCCTTTTTAACCCAGCTGGAAGCTCCAGCTGCTGGGTTATGGCTTGTCTGATGCTCCCCTGTGGCTCATTTAACCAGGGAAGGAAGCAGAGGAGAGGAGAGGAGAGGAGAGGAGAGGAGAGGAGAGGAGAGGAGAGGAGAGGAGAGGAGAGGAGAGGAGAGGAGAGGAGGATGTGGAAGAATGACAGCTCAGACAGAGCGAGGTTTGGTCAAGGTTTGGAGAATGACCACATTTACACGCACAAAAGAAATCTGATTATTGGGTGATGTAATGTGTCCGAACAGTTTACTGTTCAGCAATGGAAACAGACTTATTTAAACTTTTCAATTTTAGTCAGACTTTGGACTTAATCACTTTGGATCCAGGACACATCGCCATGAGTAATGATGTTTCCCTTCATCCCACCGAACTGCTGCACAGCGATACTCTCCCTGTCTGAGGTCTTTATCATACACATGCACACATGTAAAAAAAAAAAAATAATAATAACTTGTTAAAAACCCAGTTAAGCGTAATGGGCAAGAAACCAGGTTTCCCCAGCAGAAATCTAGCTTTGTTAACAGCAAACCAGGTTTCTCGTGAAGTGGCATTCAAAAAAATCAGGTTACGGACAGCTGAGAATATTCAGGTAACTAAAGTGCACTGAATGAGAGAGAGAGGCCAAGTGGTCTCTTAAGAAGCTGGGAGAAAAAGGAGTGCAGTACTATATAGGTTTTACTCTTAGTTAAATTGGTTGCCACCGGGGTTAAAGGTCAAACCTAAAGGCCAACAATGATTGGTTCCCCTGAGGAAGGCTACAATACACATCTGCCCTTGAGCTCATCCATGCATTTACTTTCTCTCTCTCTCTCTGTCTCTATACACACTGCAGAGCGACCTTGAGAATGTCTACTCAGTTTCTTGCTTTTTCTTTTTTGTGTCCTACCATCCTTCCTCTAACTCACTGAACAATTGCTGCTATAGCAAGCTCAGAAATAAAGGAATCTCAAATTCTGCTAAGGGAAGAGACCCAGTGCTCTGGGAGTGGGTGGTGGTAAACCTTAGGTCATTGCCCTTCCTCTTTTCTTGATGCACCAGGTAGCTAGCAGAAAAAAAAACTTCAGTGAGCACTTTGGGGTTTGCCCTGGGCTAAGATTACCATGGTCTGGGAATTAGGGAGGAAGGCAAAGGTCGGAGGGCTAAGTGTATGTTTGAAAAGAGTTTTATTTGGAGGTAAAACTGAAAGTGAGTGCACCCAAAATGTCTGTATAATTCCTCAGTGCACAGGAAAACTGAATGTGTGCACAACTATGGCAAGTACAGTAGGTCAAAGTTGACTCTGGAAATCGGTCTGTAAACTGTGATGGATTATGGTTTCTAACCTGGGGGTTGGGACCCCCCAAAGGGTCTCTAGATAAATTTGAGGGGTCATGTGAAGATGAGGGAAAGGGAAAAAAAGAAATACATTACTTACTAGGACAAAGCACTGTACAATTTGCCTCTCAATCACACACACCACAATGGCGACGGAGCTGCCATGCAAGAACTGCCCTTCAAAAGCAATTTGAGGTTTTATGTCTCTTACACAAAAAGGGTTAATTGTTTCTGACTTTTCTCAAATTTTTGCTTTTTTCTTGTGAAAGACTGGATACTTTCACCTCTTCATGACCCTTAAAAGTCATTCAAATCAAACAGTGTGAGAAGGAAAAATCTCACTTTGGTTGAACTGCTCACCATTCATTACACATTAGGACCATAACTTGTGATTAAGGGTCACAAGGAGACATTTCTCCATTTAAGGGGGTCGCAAGCCAAAAGGTTTTGTTTAACCTGGAGGTTTGTTTGTGTGATCTTCTGAGTGCTTGTTTCCTTATCTGAAGCATTTAGCACTGTCCCTCAATTCCTAGATTTTAGCTATTCATTTGTTGAATAAAATCTTACTATTACTGATAGGAAGGATGGTCAAACTACAAAAATAAAAAGATCCAAGTTATAATAAACTAGATTCATCCTTAAATATTTTCCACCATTTTTGATGGTTTGATTTGTAACTGAGTCAGTTTAAGAAGCAATTTGTAGAAGTTTGTTTCTTAGATTTAATTTGTTTATATTTATCTACAGGAGCACCAAAAAGGCGGGCAGATGACAGGGGTAGTTTATACAAGTCACACACTGGCTTACGGTTATGGAAGAAAACAATCTGATTTGAGCGCAGGCCTTTTGACTTTGCCGCACACCAAAGTGCACATTATCTGACCCCCATAAAGCCTAATGGAGTGACAGAGCAGATAGCCTAACAGTGACTTAAGCAAGTGAAACTGATCTCAATGTAGATCCCATACCTCATGGCAATGTCACGGTGTAGGCTTACCTTCAGCACTGATTTGAAGCCAAAACGCGGCACAGGCAAAGATGAGCTGCCGTGGCTGTGAGGCAATGGGAGAGCTGATCTGAGAGCAGTCTCTGAGGCCGGCTGAGGAGAGCTGCAGCTCTGGGCTCTGGTGAGTAGTGAGAAATTAATTAAGAGTGAAACAGCAGCAGGAGGGAAGATAGGAGGGAGGGCAGCAGAGGGACTGAAGGAGAGAAGAAGCATGAGAGAGAAAGAGAGAGAGAGAGAGATCGATAGAGAGAGAGAGAGAGAGGGAGCCTCTGGGAGTGGGGCTCCTGGAGGATCAAGACTATTATTGCTGTTATCATTGTCTAATTTTCCCTCCTTCTCTCCCTCCCCCCATCCTTCTCATCTCATCTGCCTCTCCCTCTTCTTTCCCTTTCTGATTCTTCCTCCTTGTCTCACACCTCTCCTGCCTTTCCTCTCCTCCATCGTCTTTCTCACTCCTTTCCTCTCCATTCTGGCCCTCAGAGTGAGGACAGGCTGCTAGCCGGCGGGTGCTGTTGAGGAGGGAGAGCATGCGAGAGCGTAATGAGATGTCTATCCGTCTAGACTGGACCGCTCCTCTCAGCAAAGAACCACCACCACCACACCACACTGCACTGTACTACACACTGTACCATGTCTGCCTGCCTGCTGCTGCTGCTGAGGGAATAGCGAGAGGCAAGGTTTGTGTGTGTGTGTGTGTGTGTGTGTGTGTGTGTGTGTGTGTGTGTGTGTGTGTGTGTGTGTGTGTGTGTGGACAGAGGAGACTGTATGTCTGAAGGGTGTGTGAGGCTGTGTGTCTAGGAGGTGTGTAGAAGCAGTATGTGAAGGCATTGGCATGACCATGTGTGTGTGTGTGTGTCTGGGGGGTACACTGGCAGAGCTGTATTTTGTGGGGAATGTTTGTCTTGTTTGCGTATATCGTGCAGAGACATGTCTGAGTGACAGTGTGTGCTACTGTCAGTGCTATCTCTATAATTCGAGTGTGTGAGAAACTGGCCCTTGGGCAGACAATATTATGATGGATGCCCTCACACACTCCCTCCTCCACTATGATTGCCTGTTAAGGCTCTACTCTCACAGGCTGACAAAATAAATCTGCCCTCCAAATCCTACAATCATACACACTCTGCTTGCAGTGGCCCCTTTTATTTCCTGATAGGCAAGCCCATAGCAGAGCTCCACCACAGGAACCTCTGCTGACACTAGGGGGACCTCTGTTGTTCTGGAGAGACCTCTCCACTGGCAAAGTCATCAGAAGTACTCAGTTACATGTGTTTCCCAGCATCCATCTCCACTCTTGTCTCTGTTAGCCCACCAGGCTGTGTCAATATTTCACAAATAGAAAACTTACTGCCACCAAATCCACCAAGGAAGCTTGATCTGAAAACAAATTAAGATAAATCTGCCAGTGCTGCTCTTACTGCTCTGGTACAAATTGTCATCTGTTTTAAAGGAGTAGTGTAACATTTTGGGGAAATCTGATTATTTTCTTTCTTTCTAAGAGTGTGATTAGAAGATTGATATCAACCTCATGTCTGTGCGTTAAGTCCAGAGCTGAAGCCAGGAGGTAATTACCCTAGCTTAGCAAAAAGACTGAAAACACTAGAAACAGCTAGCCTGACTCTGTCCAAAGTTTCAAGACACACCTATGACATGCATCATACATTGATTTACATCATACATCATGTACATTAACATAAAATGTGGAAAAAACAATTTGTGATTTTAGGGGGAGTTACATGCTATTTCTTGATGACCAACAGTTTACTCCTATTCACTGTCCTCGGCTGTCCTAGTTCTGCTTTACAGATACGATAGATTAGCACAGGTTTTTGTTTTTGACCCTGTACCGGCACAACGGTACCAAACTCAGCAACCTCACTCTGATGACAAGACTTTGGGAAACTACATATGGTCACTGCTCCAATCTGTTGTTCGTCCAGAAATAGTTACAGCACGAACCCCTTCTAAAACCACAATATGCCATGTTTACATTTCTGCCTTGTACGCAGTACCCGTGATACACGCTCTGCCAAAATTTCAATAGTTTTGGTTGCTTAATGAGAGTGACACAGACATGAGATTGATATTGATCTTCTCATTTCATTCTCATAAATACAGCAAATATGTGTATTTCCTTTAAGAAACATTCCTACCAATTCCTTTAAAAAATAACTTTAAGGACAAAATTTTAGCCAAAAAAAAATTCAATAAGAAGTTTTTTCCTTCAGTGCTGCTTTGTTGGACTTAATATCACCACCTGTGGGGGTGAGCCGTGAAAAGCTGGAGCTTGTCTCACTAGACGCTTTTTCTTCTTCTTTCTCTTTGTCTCTTTACATGGGTTTTATAATCAGATGCTGTTGTGAGGCATCTCTTATGGTAACCTGGTCGCTGCACGCACACAGTCTGTTCATTAAAGTGCCACTCTGGAGAGGGCTAAGAAAAGGAGGGGTAATGAGAGAGAGACAAATGAAAGGAAGCAGAGAAAGTGAAAAAGACAGAGAGTGAAAGAGAGACAGAGAGCTTGTTAGCAGCCATGCTGAAAGTCTGCTCCAGTTATTCGGGTGAGTGAGAGGCACCGCCTTTTTAAAAAAAAATCTTCCTCACTGTCTCAGTTTCATCCCCACGCCCCCTCCCTACTGCTCTCTCCTCTCTGAAGCCCGTTGGTTCCAGGTGACAGGCTTGCTGAGGGTCAAGCAAGACTGCACACTGGGTAACTCACCTCTCTCACACGAAAACACACGTATTTACTGTCTCTCGATCTCTCTCTCTGAGATATACACACACACTGACACACATATACACACAATGCGCTCACACACTGGGCTTTCGACTGCAGGCCTCATTAACTACACTACAGCTGCCCCTGTTTTAGAGGCACTCCTCAGCACGCTGTCTCTCTCTCTACTCCTCTCTCTCACAACCACACACACAGCTTCCTCTCTCTCTGCCTCACACAGACAAACACACACACACACACGCACACACAGGTACATATATTGTCCTTCAAGCTTTGTATTTCTATCTCTCTTTATCTGTCCCTCATCAAGGTGAAAGACCACTAATCACAAGGCTCATCAATTTAGTTTATTCAGACTTTCACCAAAAAAAATACCCAGATTTTGTAAAAGCACACGTAATAGTTGGAGTAAAAGTAAGAGTACAAGTTTACACTGATTGACACCTTTTCATCCCTCACATCTAAATCTGTTTGCTGCAGCTCAGGGAAACTAATCACTGCATTTTACAGTAAAGTCTTTGAGTTCCTTGAAGCAAAATAAAAGTGGCAGGTGAAGAGAGTCAAACATTTATCCAAACTAAAAAAACAAAAAAATGTGCTCCACAGGACAAAAATGTGAAAGAATATTGGACCAGCCTTAGAAACATTTAAGACATGTTGACATATTTCCCTTGCTTCTTGTTGTGAGTTTGTTTTGGAGTCTATTTTCTGCCCTCTAATTGTCAAAAGGCAGCTCTAATGCAGCTTAAAAACTTAGCTTACACAAGTGATAAGTTCATGATGTGTCTTTTTCTCTCAGCTAAACCATGTGAGTCTAAAAAACTGTTCAGCATGGTATATGTGATTTGTTGTAAAGTCAAGAATCACATACAAACCTGGATGTGGGACCCTTTTGTAAATGTACACTGTATTCAGGGCTGAAGCTACCATTGAAGACACACTGATGACATTTATTTTAACGGGCTGATTCCAGTATTTTTTTAGAATCAATATATTTAATTTTGACTACAGTGTTTGACAGGTTTGAAACAGCAAAAACAATTTCACAGACAATATGATTTGATGATTTGAGCATTTAACTGAATAGATAAAATGTTCAAATCCAAATAATTAGTCTTTACCGGTTTCTACGGTAGGGGGAACTTGGACTCATGACCTCAGTATTTCTAAAATCCTGGCTACGGCCTGTAATATATACTGGATGTGGGCATGGTTGTATGTGAAAGTCAGTGAGGTCAAGAATTAAGAGTGCAACTGAAGAGTATTCACCATTTTAAAAAACATAATAACTAAGAAATGACAGTACAAAATGCGATAGTAGCATAAATTGGTTGGCAAAATTTAGACTTTTTCCAGAGAGGTCTAGTTTTTTTGGAAATGAATCATACATTTGACCAATACTATACCAATCTCGGAATCCATCGGATATCATCTGACGACGATTTAGCCTTGTTTCAAGGCTTCCGATGTAGCCAGTGGATATCCGGATAACGGATAACTGATAAATCCAGGCACCAGTCATTGTTTACAGTCTGATTAGCAACTTGAGATGCGAGAATCTCTGGTAATCTCTATAAACAGATATCTGCATATGAATGCTAAATTGTTGTCAGACGATAGCCGATGGGTTCCGAGATTGCATTTCGGCCAATGCATTCTGCCTCTTTTGCTCTCCACCCTGACTGTTTACCTCCATGCAACCAAAGCCCACTCAAACGTGATTGGTCAATACTACTCTGACTACAAATGAAAACCAGAACACTTCCGAAACCAAAATCTTGTCCCTTGCCTACAGATTCATGCATTCATATGCAGATATCTGTTTATAGAGATTAATACTGTACTAAATGTACAGAACAGCTGCTAACAAAGCATAACCAAAATCTATATCATGTCAATCAAAGCTTAAAAATCTACATTATCTTCCTCTTCTACTTTGTGATTGGTTTAATATAACATTCTTTTACCTGAACTCACCTCAGCAGTGTATTTCATGAAAAGAGTAACTGTTAATAATAGCAAGCACATTCAGTGTATTTATGTGTGTGCGTATGTCTGTGTGGCTTTATGTATGTCTGTCCCGTGGGATCCTGCATGGCCTTGGCACAAACAGCTCTTATCTCCTGTGATCGAGTCTGACGCTGCAAAGCTGCTGCCATCAGCCACAAACTCATTAATTACTCTTTAGTATCAAGCCGTAATTAGAGACACCAATCAGGCCCCCCGCTCTGCTACCCCTTTCCAACCACCCCCCAGTCCCTATTAGCACTCCACACCGTACTCTGTGCGCTAGTGAGCTTAGCTAGTTGCTGCACAGTAGCACAGTGCTGAGATGAGCTCCCCCATGTGTGAGATTAGGCCGCATGCAGTTAGATAGGAGCAGGAGAGGAGAGAGGGATGGGTGAGGCAGGCTGGATGTGTGTTGGGAGGAAATAAAGGAGGAAGAGAGGAGGGGAATACAGAGGTAGTGAGGTGAGGGCGGGGAGAAATACAAGAGGGAGGTGAGGTGATGTCGGTGCTCAGGAGGAGCATTAATTTGACATTAATTGTGTCATCACCGCTTTAGGCCCCCCCGCACACACACCTCTCCTCTTCTCCCACTCCTGATGAGTGGATCATTGGCAGATGAGAAGAGAAAAGATCTGATTAGATCTGTCTTGTCTGTCAGCACTGGAAGAGGGTGAAATGGGGACAAGAGGGAAGAGATTTGAGGGTGGGGGTTTTGAGTCATTAAAGACAGTGATTGGTTAAATAACGCGCAAAGAAGAGCATAGATAGGAGGATTTCCTGGTAGGTCATTTTCTTTTAATTGGACAGCAAATTCAATGACAGTGATCATAAATCAGAAAAGGAGGAGATTCCATAAACAAGAGTTAGACCAAAGTTATGGTAAAAGATTTGTACAGTAACGTACAAAATGTTACAGCACTAACATTACCAAATAACATTGGTTAGGTTAGCATAATTGGATATGACATTAGACATTTAAGTTATAATGGTACAAGCCGATGCAGTAAATCACTAGTTTGAAACTAGCTAGTACTTACAAAAAACTTAGTGATGGATTTACGAATAGCTGGTGCAACCCAATCCTGAGGCAGATTTCATAAGGTTATATTGCTTTACAATATATCTCAGCCTGAAAGTAACTGTTGGGCATCTCTTTTGACTGATTTTTGTGTATCCTCTATCGATCACTGAACAGAGAACCCATCCATTCCCCACAACACCCCTGCAGAGGTTAGTCGGAGCCGACAAGGACCCTGGAGCTTGTAGGGATTCATTGTCTTGTTCAGGGACAATCCAGCAAGGTGGAAGCTGGGGTCTTGAACATTTGCCTTCTGGTTTAAAGCACATTCCCGGCTCACTAGGCCACACATTACACCTTCACCTGCAGACTTGGAAAAGCTGTGTCCACTATTCATTTTTATACCCTCCTTCTGCATCGCTTCAGTGTGAATCATGGTTGGATTGAATCCAAACTACAATAGATAGGCTTGTTATACAAGCCTTCAAGCAACAACAAAGTATGCTTATTAAGATCTCATTGCACTGCCAAATACAAATTTAGGAAAGTCACAAGATCCTGTTTTAGAAGGATTAGATTTTTTTTCTTATAAAAGATAACAACTGTTATCAAGCACCATATGCACCAGATTATTAAACTTTGTTCAAGATAACTGGCCTTGATTTATCTTAATAAGATATTCAATCTATTTTTCAGCTAGAGCTGACAAGATATAGTTGATTGCATGGTTGATGCACTGATATCCCCAAACATCTATTATGAGAAAGTTAGATGGCTTATTTCAAGAATAAGTTCATGAGCTATGCCTATTCACTTTTGATGGTTAACACGCAAAAATAAAGAAAAGAGTAGCTTCTACCAAAAATGCAGGACTGAAAACTCCTATCACTCCCAAATAGATTGACAGGTCTATTAATACAGGGTCTAACACTAGCCGACAATTGACTCCAAGTTATTAATGTTTGCTGATGCTGTTAAGGTTTGTTTACATCAATGTGAGGAAAATTCAAGCTGTGTGAAGTGATGCAAAGACCTCTCTGTGGTGTAGTTTATAGAGTGTTCATTTATATTGTGCAACTAAGTGTGCATTTATATCATATATCTTTCATCCGTTGTCTGAGTTACTGGAATAAATTTAACTAAAATAGTATTGTACCATGGTATTCGCTTTATTCATGCGAGAACATACTAACATAGTTGTCATTTGTTGCATTCAAAGAAATGTTTCTGTCCATGAGGCCAGTTTTTAACATGCTGTTGTCTTACTATTGTGCCGGCCTCTGTGCACCAGTCCCACAGCATTTAACTCTGCTTTCAGCAGAAAATTCTCAGAGGCCTTTCTGACAACCTCTTTTAACACTTCAAACCTCGACTCAACCCCAAGGAGGTTGTTTGCCGTTTTAACACCTCTTCTTTGACTATATTCTTGATGCTGTCGCTGCTTTTGAGGGCAAAAAATATATATATATATTACAATTGTACAGTGTAATATAATGATTGACCACTTTCTTTCAAATTGCGAAGAATTTGTACTGTTTGGCAAAATCTCTACATATATCAAAATCTGTAGATCATAATCTCCGATATGTCGTTTTCGGGCATTTGCTGAAATGACTGCTGTTGTTTTTCTTGAGAAAAGTCTAATTTTTTGAATTCTTTGAAATATCTTTAGCTTTCACTCATCCATTCTTCACTTCAGTCTGGGGCAGAGCATGATGCTGCTACAAATTGTTGGCTTTGGCTTTTTAAAATAAAACATATAACCCCCAAATTCAACAGCTCAGCCAGCAGCAACCCTCTCCTGGTGGTCTTTTGGTGTCCTCTCTGAGCTCTTTTTCTATATGGAGTCAATTTGGAGGACAACCTTTAGGATCATTTGACATCCTCAGGACAACACCACATGTTACAGTAAAAGAAATGTGCAGCCTGACTTTTTTCCACTAAGATGTATTTTTCTACAATTTTTTGTTATCCTCAACTGATCTGCAAAAAGTCATCCATGTATTAATCCCTCCGTGTTTAAATTACCTTAACTCTCTGTGTTCATTCATCAGTCTAAAAACAAGATAATATTACACCAACCTCTGTGCCTTTAGACTGGTTACATCTTAGCTTCAGAATTGATTTTAAAACTTTAATCATCTGTTTTCAGGACAAGCCTCACAGATCACAGTTTGTTTATGCATCTGTGGAGCTTAGTTACATTTTAACGTTTAAAGGACTTGATTATAATGATTATAAAACAATTGTTTGACTTTGCTTTTTTTGTTTACTTTGGCATCATTGCTGTCTTGCTTTTGTTATTGGTGGTATGGTGATTATTAAATTTATTCTTTACAGTGGCTGCAGTAACTGAGAAAAAGTCTTGACACTCATTCTGGAAGCATTACATCAAACTCCATCCTTCCATATTGGTGAATTAATCATTTCTATGAACAATTGAATTTTGGAGATATAGCAGTTTTTCACTTTGCAGCTCGGCCGGAAAGTGAGAAATGCTGAATCCTCATAAGCACTCAAGGACATCAGTACCCTGGAGCCTTGCCTGGGTGGGTCTGTCTGGTAGCAGTTAGCAGTGTCGCCAACCAGCCTTTAGCTCCAAGGGCGGTCTCTCCAACGATATCACTGGGCCAAGTAAGGACGGACCTGCTCCCAGATGCTTGATTGGATGAATAATGACACTGTAACACAGCTTCTCTCTCTCTCTCTCTCTCTGATAATGAGGAACAGAACAGCAGACCCTCCCCGAGGCACAGCACCTGGACTGGACTGCCTTCCTGTCTACCTCAACCTCTATCTCTCTCAGGAGATAGGCAGGGAAGAGTGAGACTTTGGGTGTATGCCAGGCTCTCGGTCTCAGTTACACTCAATCACACTCAGTTTGTTCTAATTGTGAAATTATGAAACATCTTATAAAGTTTGTGGATCATGTTTGCGCTCTTCAAACCCCTAAAAATGCTTACAAAAACACATTTTTATTGTGTGTTTTTGTGTCAAGGATTCTTTAGCTTTATGCATGTGCTGCCTGGCTTCCCCCATCCACATCTATATCTTTCTTTTTCCCTCTACTACTCACTTCTTTCCCTGCAGAGAGGCTTTGCCAAGTGGAGTCAATTAAAACTGTACATCTAAGTGAGAAATGTCTATTTGAGTGTGTGTGTTGGTGCATATGGTTTCATAACTGTGCTGTGTGCTTCTTTCTGTAAATGTGTGAATTTGTGGTATTTTCAAATGTATGTGTGTGAATATACATATGTGGTGTGTGTCTGTGCATGTGTGTGCAAATGTCTCAGTGAGTGTAGAGGCGGGGGGCTCCCCAGGGGCATGGCAGTATGGCGTTGTAGCTCTGCACACTCCTCTTGTGAAAATGCCTCCAATGGGACCTGGACAGCTGGGGCCAACCTATACCGCTTCATGGGCCATAACAAGCCTTATGACACACACACACACACACACACACACACAAACACACACACATATATATATACACACCTATCACTCCAATCCTTCCAACTCTGTCTGGCTGTCTGTCCTTGTTTTGTCTGTCAGGAACTCTCACTCTCACACACACACAGAAAAAAATCACCCTATTTCTCTTTCTTTCTCATGCAGTCTCTAGCACAAGTGAGGCTTTACGACATATGGGAAGGTATATTTTTTTCCTTTTCATTCATACAGCCCACTCTTTCTGCTTCTCACGCAGCGGCTTGGTGTCCAGGTCAAACACAACTGCCAAGAGGGGTTGTCTGCATGTGTGAAAGGAGTTACATTTTAATTGTAAGGAAAATGTCACTCTGCTGTGTTTTCATGAAAAAACAAATCTATCTTCATGCTAATTTTCACACAAATGCGATGACATAGACTTTCTTTTAATTTCATTTATTTAACAGTCACCAGATGATGAGATACATTCTCTTAAAAAAGAAATAGACAACAAAACTGATATTATTTTGAGATTTTAAAAACTATTATACAATATTCTTAATATATAGATTTTGTACAAAATAAAAGTCAGTAAAAGGGGCAAAGGGAGAGTGACATCTTAAAAAACAGAACAAAAGAGGAAGGGGATAGAAGTTAACTCAAACAACTACCACATTTAGGAGTGACAAAGACCAATCTCTTTCATAAATAAATATAGGAAAATTAGACATCATATATAGCTCTCTTTCCAATAGCAGGGCATTGCTAAATGTCTGTAGCATAGGTTATAACATAACTGCTTTGTGAGGCCCATTTGCTTAAAAAATTCCACACATTTTCTGCACGGAGATTAACTGGAACCAGCGCGGCTAAAAGCCCTGAAATAAAGGTATTTACCTCAGTAATGGGTCTGATAGTCTGTGCCATGCTTGACCTTTGGCTGCAATAATAACCCCACCCCACCATCACCCCCTCATCCCTCCCCCCTCTTTTCCACTGTGTGCCATACTTGGTACAGACCAAGTGCAGAGAGTCTCCTTGAAGGAACTAGAGAATAGGGGTGTCCTCTTTTTTTCTCTCCAAAGAGCAATGAGAAACAAGCTTCAGACTCCCCCATTCACAAACAGAGACAATTGAGCAGAGCAGATGTAGGGGTAGGGGTGCACGATATTGGAGCATAGGAAGGTCATACCACTCTACCAACATCATTTCACCTTTGAATTCCATCCTTACACTATGAACATTTCAGCGTTGTCCTCGTTGGTCCTTAGAATTTCAACAATACAACAACAACTACAAGACAACAGAATAAACACACAAAAAGTAGATGTGGATGGCTGTGGGGCATTACAACCCTGTTTGACATAGACTCATGCCACTCAGATTGGCTGATTGTTTTCTCCTTAAATCTCTCCATTTGCACCTATTTGAGTATTTGAAGCTCAGGTTATAAGCACTGAAAACATGGGAATAGGGGAACACAAAATACAGATAATGGAGATGATTTACAATACGAATACACTACCTGTTTTCAGACACACACACCTGAAGAGCATGGAAACTGAGGCAGATGATTGATCCCACTGCAACAACAGACTTTTGTTCTATCCTTCCTTCTATCCTATCTTTTCCTTTTTGTACCCTCTGTGAGCAGGCAAGCGGACAGTGACATTGGCCCTTCTCAGAGCAGAACAGCCGGCAGAGTGACTTAGCGTTAATCACAGTTTTGTCTCGCTTTCTTGGCACATTAAGTTGGAGAAGCCAGCCGCGGCCTGGACGGCCAGGGTGAGAGATGAGAGGACAACGTGTTAGATTCTCAATAATGACGCATCGCTGCTGCATCACTTTGGAGATTAAAAGCAAGATGCTGAATTTCAATCAAGCCACATTAATGGCTTGGAGTGAGGAATGGTCACTTTGTCTCCACTGGCAGGCAGAGAGAGAGAGAGAGAGAGAGAGAGAGAGAGAGAGAGAGAGAGAGAGAGAGAGACTTAGAGAAGGAGAGAGAGAGAAACTGGCACAAGAAGCCCAGGTGAGACAAGGTGATACGACATTTTAATTCACCAAATTGCATGCTAGCCGGTAATGATAGAATCCATTTAACGATGCAGTGACAATATTCTCTAACCAATGGCAAAAGGGCATTAACAAAATGTTACATCTAAGAGAAAAGTCAAAGAGCCAAGGACTAAATGTATGAAGCTGTAAATGCAAACAGGACTGCTGACATAAGATAATTATTTGGAAATGATGAGCATGTGAATGTCATTATCATTAAATTGGGAAACTGGTATCAGATAAGAGTTCTATTTAAATTTATTGTATACATACATTCAAACCAGTGTCAAATCAGGGTTAAATTTAATAATGTATTAATTCATATTTTAATTTTGGTGAGTGATGAGGAACAGGCAATGTCTAAGGTTTTAAGCAAACAATGAATTTTAAAAACCAAAGATCTAATCATAAAGCAACTAAGGATTTTTTGCAAAACAATTCTTGTCCCCACCACTGACAATGACAGCATATGACAAAAAGAGTCCAATTTTAATTCAATGCCAAGATCTGACACTTTATCAACGGAGCTTGTGATTTCCTCATTTGTTGCTGCAGCCACCTTACAAAACATGCCAAGCTCTGTCTGAGCTGCTCTATGAATGCGTTGCACTGTGAGATGTGACCCACTTGCAATAAAGTGCATTGAGAGTTCAGTTCTCATGGTAGATGAGAAGCGATGTTGGGCAAGCACAGCTGAGAGATTGTCATCACAGTATAGCTGATATGAAGAAAAACCTAATGTGACATGAACTAGATCTCTCGGGGAGAAGGGAAATCAAAAGAGGATAGGGTGACAGAAGAAATGTCAAGACAACAAAGAGAGACGGGAGTGTTGGTCCTATAGTCTCTGTGTCAAGTCAGGAATGTCACAGTTGAGCACAGTGCTTCATGTGTAGGGTAGTTCTTTCAGAGGGTAGGATGTGTTGTCATAGACTTCAGCCAGGCACCCAGCTCTGGTTGCTATGGGCTTGCTGTGGACCAGCCAGACCGCTCATTCCCATCCCCATGCCCATGGTCACACCCATTCCCATACCCATGCCTATGCCTACCCCCTGGGCAAGGGAGCAGTCAAAGTTAAAGTCCATCTCCTCCCCAGAGTCCATAATGTCATGGAGGAGGATGGACTCCACATCGCAGTCCAAGCTACCGTGGAACATGTCAATGTCCAGGTCAGCTGGTAGTCTCTCATGGGGGTGAGGTTGGTGATAGCCATGGTAGTTGCTACCAACACTACCATTCCCCATTCCCTGGCCATGGTGGTATGGTCCGTTAGTCATGCCTTGGTGTAGTGGGTCGGGGTAATGGTTGTGACGGGGGTGCGGGTGTGGGGCGGTGGCCACATGACAGGAGTCCTGGGGCATGCCAAGCATACCTGCTGGATTTGGTGGGAGGGTGGTTGAGGCAGGAAGGTGGGCATGTGATGGCGGGCTGTACAGGTAGGGAGCTTTGTGGTTGTAGGTCTGCAGCTGATTGCTGTTGCCACGTGGGGTTAGGGCCACAGCCCGGGGCGGTGTGTGGTTATGGCTCTGGCTGAGGTTGTGGCCATTGTGAGCGAGACTGTGAGGTGAGTTGTGGTTGTGGTTGGTTACATTGTTATGACTATGAGTATGGCTGTGAGTTCTGTTATGGCTATGAGATGAGCTGTGACTATGAGGTCCATTGTGGCTGTGGCCATTGTGGTGGCCAGGGTGGTGGCTGTGATGGTTGGAGCCTACTCCATTACTAGCTTGACCCATCATAGGATGGCTTTCCCTCTCCTGCCCCAGCATTATGTCCTTGGAACAGTATTGTTGCCCAGCTGGACCCCCCGTTAGCAGACTCTGCAGGGCATTGGTGCTGGAGTACGCCCGCATGGTTCCAGAGAAACTGGCTGGCTTGTTCTCCTGAATGGTCTGCATGGGTGAGTGGTGGCACAGCATCCCCATGCCTGTTGCACCATAGACACCTGCACTGTAGGGGCTCTGCCCCTTCACTCCAGAGCTGTAGTGGTAGATAGGGGTTTGGTGCTTATGTCTGCCAACAGCCGGATGCTGCTGGTGTTGCTGCTGTGGCGGGTGATGGTGATGATAACCATCCTCCATCAGCTGCTCATCCAGACTGATGGCACCTGTCAGGTTAGCCAGCTGAGGCAGCTGTTCCAGAGGAGGACAGCGATTCCCTGTTCCCATGGATGGAGAGCGAGCACTGGTCGGTGAAGGGTAGAGGTGGGGGGAGGTGGAACAGGACAGGCCACCCTCCTCTGGTTCCTCTGGCTCTCCCTCTGCGAGGATGGGTGACAGACGCCCACTCAGGGTGGAGGCTGACGAACTAGCCCTGGAATGGAGGTCTGTCCAAGCGTCAAACTCTCCATCTGTCCCAGATGTACCTCCAGCTCCTGCGAGGCCTTTCCTTGGTGGGCTGCCATGGTCGGGGGAGACCTGGAGCCCCACCACAGCAGACCCTGCTCCTATCCCAGGACGGCCAACCCTCTTGCCTCTGACGCGGCCTTTGCTTTTTAGGTATTTGGTGCTGTTGTCCATGGAGACTGCCCGCCGGCGGGGGGCCTTGCCCATCTTCCCTCCATCTGGATTCAGCATCCACCAAGAACTTTTCCCTGTTCCCTCATTCTGCACCCTGATAAAACGTGTGTGGAGGGATAGATTGTGTCGGATGGAGTTCTGCAGAGAGATGAGAGAGACACAAGGTGAGACAGAGATTATAAGAGACTTATCATTTTTACACAAACAGCTTTTCTGAGGTCAACACTTTAAATGAGTGGAATTTGCATAAGATTCATATAAAATGTTCCAGAGGAAAGTAAGAATTTTTGACATCAAAAATCAACAATGCCGACAAACCTTATGACAACTACAGCTGTCACAACTGCTTATATATCATTCAGTCTATACTTGCTGAGTCATAGAAAACAATTTACCAAATTATCAGGTCTTTTCAATGTCTATTATTAGATATACAAAACACACAAAAGTAGATACATACCTCTCTATGCAATCAGTGTCAACAAAAGTCAAACTGAGAGCACATTTAAAACACAAACATGTTCGAAGGACAGCTACAGCTGGCATGGAGCAAGACCCTGTCAGCCTCAACCAACCTGAAATGACCTGAGATTCAGTCTTGAGACACTCTCCTTATGTACGTCAATCCTCCCACTTTCATTTTCATCAATCCATCTGTCCTCCTCTATTTCTCCTTTCAGCCGGGCTGATGTAAGCTGCTGTGGTTGGGCATACTGTATGTTTGAAGTCGGTGCCAGTCTGGCTTAGTGCCAGCCCTGTCTCTTTTGCTCCCGTAGCTTGAATGGGGCATGTATCGGAAGACTGAGCCGGGAGCAAGGAAGGCTAATGGATGTATCCCACCCTCCGACATCTACCTTCACTGCCTATCTCCCTTTCCCTCCCTTGTTCTGTCTTTATCACGATCCCGCTTTCTGTTTTGTCACGAGTAATACATATGTTGTGACTTGTGTCTTGATTTTCCTTTTTTGTATTTCACACACTTCTTTGTACAAAACAGTAATTTTCCACTTCTGTTTTCATTCTCTATGCCTTCAATTATACAGTGTCACCAATTACTTTCCTATTATTAGCATGTACAGTCACTGACCCAGTAATTCCTAGGATATAGTTTTTTTTAATAATCATTTACATCTCAAGGGTTGCTTAACGCTGAAGGTTCCTGATGTGCAACAGAGTCTGTCGTTGCAATTCTGCTCTTTGTTGTGCGTGAGGCATTTTGACACTCAAGCAGGAAAATATCAAATCAAAAGCACCTCCTGTGGTTTAGGAATATACTGGTACAATAGATTGTTTCAGATTCACACTTCCACCATCTCCATTATGTTGCAGATTATTTGTATTCACACTGAATTGCACGGCAGGGAAACAAATAAATCAAATTGCAGCAGAGAACACATAAATGGGAGGCGAACTGAATTCAGGTGATTTGTGAATGCCTCCTTGGGTTATCTCGCTGTGACACCTCCGGCATTGGGTAACCATGGCAACCGGGTAAACGTGCAATGGCAGAACTATATCATATTGTGGTGAGAGTCAAGAAAGTGAGAGAGAGAGAGATGGAGGGAGAGTGGGGGATGGGGGAAAGGATGCAAGAGGAGGCGGTTGTTTGATGCTGCTGCTCCTACACTAAACAGCCTTTCATCTCGGCAGTGCAGGTCCGCAGGGGATGCCCGCTCCCTGCTTCTGACGGCTTCTCTACGTGCCGCGCCAACTCCCTGTCTCACCCTGGCTGGATCATCCACCTATCATACCACTCCAAATCATCCCCATCAAATCCTGTGCATGCCTGAATTAAAACATATGTAAGCTCTCATGCTATTCCACCATGGCCGGCTGTAAATGGGGCATCTTTCAGAGAGCTGGACCACTTCATGCTGCAACTCTGTGTGACCTGTCTGATTCAAATTGCGATTTATCCCTGTATGAGGGAAGAGCAGCCCCATTGAACTTGGAGGGATTTGTCATCATCCCAAACCCTCTTTATCTGATGAATCCACCTGCTAGAGAGATTTGAGAGATTTCGGACAGTGTCCAGCCATGGCATCATCATCATCATCATCATCATCATCATCATCATCATCATCATCATCATCATCATCATCATCACTAGCTGCTGGCTTCCTGTCGTGTAATTTTCCACCACCGGTTTTTCTCTGTCATCCTGTTTGTGCGTGTGTGTGTTTTAGAATCTAAGAATAGCTCAGGTTGCAGGTGGTTCCACTGTGGGTGTGGTTTTGTCCACCCCCTGTTCCCTGAGTCTGAGTCAGGGGCAATTTGGCCAGCCTATGGCCCTCACGCCCCCGAAACAAGCAGTCACTGCTAATCCCCCTCCATCCCTGAGTAATCCCAGACAATCCTGGGCTAATCCCAAGTTGATTCAGGGGCACTCCCAGCTGGGTGTCTCACACAGAGCCATGTCAGGTCACCACGGACACAGCGGGCAGCCCGGATATGCTATGATCCAATAGTAAGGGAAGTTTGAGATGTAGGAAATAGGGACACTATAAAACCCTTATAGGATGTAGTGTTAAACTATTCCTAATGTTTGTGTATGTGCATTTTAGTTGATGATTTCTGAGGTAGTGATGTTAACGGTATTTTTGATGCCTCTATCGAATCAGCTACCTTTACTCTGTGTTCTGTCCTTGAGGCTTGGCTTTTCCACATTTTACCCCTACGGCTTGAATAGAATAAAATTGAAAACTTTATTATGTATTAAATATTCATAAAATGGAAATTCTCTTTCAGCCCCCTGGCTTGCTGAGGCAGACGGATGAAGCCCAAAGAAACATACAATGACAGAGAGGAACACACACATCACACGCCTGGGAAGCAGCTTCCTATTCAAATCATACCCCTTTAATACAATGGGCCTAGTGGAGAGGGCTCTAAATAATGAATGAACCAGTGGCTGCACTTATGCAGGGAGATGCACTGCCTGGACTCATAATACTGAAAAGAACAGACAGAGTCATAAGTAGTGGTGTGACTTCTTTGTTTTGTTATCAGGGACATCCACCCTCATCCTCAGTCTACAAACACAACTAAATCAGGCTGAAATTGATTAATTTGACATAATGGCACATGAAGTAAAAGAGGATAAGGGTAATAGTTTATGGACCAATCAAAGCCAATTAAGGTGAACAAGGTTCTCTTGGCTGCAGGAAAACAAGCTTGGGTTCAACTCTCATTAAGGCCTAAAAATCCAGATAGCTGATTTAGATATTTAGACAATAGATACCAAGCCACAGGATAGCCATCTTTGTCCTCAGATTAAAAGCTAAGGCTCGAACAAATCTGACATTTTGACACTTTTTCCACAACACACAGGTGGATTAAGTAAGAGGGTTTTTCACTGACTCAAGGAAGGGACTGATGTGTTCAAACCAATCAGACACAAAAGTTTCGTGTCTGAATCTGGTCCAACAGATTATTGCTCAATATCTGTTGATTGACAGAAACAGGTTCCTGGTATTCATCCATAATAACCACTTTAAGAACCATTCATTTGGCTCTTGGAAATCTTACAATACCAGTCAATTACTCTACTGTTCCCACTCCCTCCTTCCATGCAAACTCAATTTGATTCAGGGACTGGAGAGGCCTATTTAGTGTTGGGAATCAATGAAGTTTAATAGCTATCAGTGCTGAGGCTTAGCACACATCAAGTTCTGATTAACTACACAATCCACCTGCATTATGAGGCCAATATGGGTGCTCAATATACCATATCGCACAACAATGTTTAACCGCCACAGGCTTGTAAGTTAAGTGACTTGCCCAAATTGGCTTGTTGCCCAACACATCCCTCTGTTGCCATTTCCAAGATTGGAAGTTTGGGAGTAGATGTAGTATGGGGGTAGAGGTTGTTATGTTGGGCCCAATGGTTCATCTGGCATAACCTGACTAACTGGCATGGGGGCAGTTGTGTTGGGGGGGTACAGCAGGAGGTGGAGGGGCCTCGGGGTAAGTGGTGGGAATATAGAGGTACCGCAAGGGGCCCCTCCAAGCCACACAAAGGGGTGCCCTCAAAATACCCCCTACTCACCCATCCCCCTCCATTACTCCCCCATCAGAACCCACTCAGGGTTTTTCCCGCTCATACACCCACACACATGCTCACACACAGAGGGGCGAGGAAACAGGTCAAACGGTTTATAGGACCCATCTTGTGGCGAATGTGCACTCATTCAAACAGAACTGAGTGAGGAACTAAGGACTGTGAGTGGGGTCTGGGAACCAGCAAAAAGAAACCACTCACCCGATTCAAACAACCTCAAGGGTGAGGCAGCATGGTGCGCTTGCCCAGCTAAGAACACAGCAGCTGTTCTTGTAGTGGCACTGGGTAAAGCCGTTTGCCACACTCGACTGGTATTACCAAACCATTTCATGCAGAATGGAGCCATTATATATTGTCAAAGGGTATCCCTCTATGGTGCACATTCATTTGATAAGCCCAAATCAAGGGGGAGTAACAGAAGCACTAACTGTGTTTATTGTGATGCTGTTTTTTCCTGTGCAGAAGGCAGGAGGGATCAGGGGGAGGGGAGGTTTCAACACAAGCAGTTTTGTTCAGCACAGGAATGAGTTTTGTCAGCTAAGCCTGTCTCCAGGCTATTGGTGGAAATTAGCGCCGGCTAAATATTCGCTTTCCATGATTGATGTCACGGCTTGCGTTGTCCCTTTGAAGGGAAATAAAGAATTTAGAGCCATGTGGATTAATAGGGACAGGATAGGGGGAATTTTATGTGTCTGAGGGGGACTTGAAGAGGGACTGAAGGGCCTAATGGCTGCACAGATATGGCACAATGGAGCTGAGACGATAAGGTGTATCAGAGAGTGAGAGAAGACAAGTGAGACTATGACAGTGAGTACAAGAAAGAAAATTGGAAATTATTTGTGTGTGTATGTGTGTAACAGAGAGAGGGAGGGAGAGAGAATGAGAGAGATGTAGCTATTTGCCTGAGAAGCCCAGAGTCAGATGATTAAAATCCCTTTAGGAGGCTTCTTTAAGAGAGACAGATGGGCAGACAGGCCTGTTTTTGGAATGCAATCAAATTGAAAAGATTAAAAAGGAGTCTCTTTTATTAGGAGGTGAGAAACAGTTACTTCTCTGCCACATGCCATCATCGCCTCCACAGCAGTGGTCACGACTGCATTGGCATGCAAGGCACATCACAGCCCTTGTTGGGAAAGAAATAAACCTGGGATTAGGAATTGCATCTATCTCAGTGTATCACTGTGGCTTCTCTGAGGATTGGCAGCATTTGTAATTTCTTGTTGAATAAATACGCTTTACAGGAAAAAGGCAAAAACTTCAGGCTTTCATTTCTTATAGGATCATTACAGAAAAGGCTAAAGTGAGCCTGAGTAACTCAAGGACTTTTCACCAATAGCTGTCCTATTACAGACAGAACTTTCACTTAATCTCAACACCAAATCTGAACAGGTACAATTCAAATGTCCATTCCCTTGGCTGCCATTGTACTTGAATAGACTGAGTTTGCACAGTAGAGTGATTCAAGCACTGTGAAAGGTGCTCTGTATCCGACCCTATTATTCCACAACACTGCAGGAGTGCCATTTATAAAAAGGCTTAAAATGGAAAGCAAGTGTGTGGTAGTGTGTCTAGTAGCCTCAGATCAGGAAGTGGCTGTGGAGAGGGGTGTAATGGAGTTGGTAGGGGATTCCTGCCTGACTGTGCACTAATTGCATCCAATGGCTGGCGAGTCAGCAGCCGTGCCCACCCTGGCGCCAAAAGAAGGGTTGGCATCGGGGTGGCAGGGTGTGGGATAGAGAAGGGATGCTGCAGCTTTGGTGGGTAAAAATAGATGCTGACAGATTAGTAGAGCATCTGAGACCCGGATAGGGGATCGGAAAATCCACTCGCCCGATGCCAGGGACAGCTGAGTGTTTCCGGTGGGCGCAAAGGGGACACAATCTGGGCATCAGGTCTGATGCCCACACACAAAACGGGGGAGCCTCAGAGTGGGTGTGGGCACATGAATGAGCACGTGCCACAGTATAGGATAGGTGTGGTTTTTCCACTGGGACCTGCAAGGTAGAGAGAGCTTGCGCCCTCCCACTGAGAATTCACACAACAGGTGTTTGGGCTGGGCCACCTGTGGGGCCGGCCGCCTGCTCGCACTTCACACCTCGTCTAGGGAGCAAACTAACATTTTCCACTGGGCTTGCCATGCTTTTCTTAAAGACCGACACGTTTCTGGAGAGGCTTTTACAGCTCTTTTTATAAGATCGTCAAGATATGCGTGTGTGCAAGCGTGCACAAGTCAATCTGCATTTATGTGAGCGCCTGTGTGTCTATATTTGTGTATCAGTCCATTTAATAGCCAACGGGCACAGTGTGGATTGGATTATATTGAAAGCTCCCTCGGCTATATACAAAGAAACTGTCGACCAACATTGGAATCAATGCTGGCCCAGGCTTCTTTCACACTCGGCCTCCACATTATCTCATTCATAACAATGAGAATCTCATTTCCCACATTCTAAAGGTCAGTGCACACCTCTGATCACACTTTAATAAATGTCATTCTCAGCGTTTAATTTAATTTCAGCAGAGTACGAAACTCTTAGGCAGCCATGCACATGGCATGCAAAATTCATTGGATCGTCCCTTTAATTGCTTCAGTTTTACAGTACAGAGAAGAATGACTGCAATCACAATAAAGAAAAAAATAGCACAAATACACAGAGGCACACATCTGCAGAACACACAAATATACACACCCAGAAAGAGAAAAGATAAGTAGAGTGAGTCAAGTGCCAGTTTTAGTTACATTTGAATAAAATAAGCTTCACATTTTTTTAGATCAGCACCAAGTAGTGGCTCCACATCTCTTTGTCATCACACATTTTTACTCTCACCTAAATTGACAAACTGTACCAAACAACCACACATATATGCTCAAACACACACATCTATGCACACACACACCTACTCTCTCACACACGTACATTGCACACACATGCCAACATGACACAAAGCCTGGCACACCGGGCACACTCATTACCGCAATGCCAAGCTACCAGTTGCTAAGGAGACCTGTGGGAGAGGGAGGGTTCCTTGTTGTTGCTATAGCAGCCGGCTCGCTCCCTGCCAACTCTCTCCCTCGGGGAGAAACAAGGCAAGAGGTGGGGGGTGAAGTGGGTAGAGGTAGGGGGCAGCGGTTTAATAGGGCTATGAGGTGCAGAGGAACTTCATTAGCCATCAGTGTGTGCTGCACCAACCACTGCTCCCCATGAATGCCTACCCACATGCAATACAAGCATACAGACTTCCACTTACTCACACACAGCCCATAGACTTCCACTTATTTGTACACCTATATGGAGATGAAGATGGAGAATGGCATGCTTAGATTGAAAAGCATGAAGTGGGGGGGGGGGGTTCGAGTGTCGAGTGTATCTGCAGGGGGAGGGGTTGAGAGGGCAGAGGTGGGTACAGAACAAAAAGGAGGATGGAGGAACAAAGGAGAGTTAGAGATGGTCTTGAATGTGGGGGCCTGCTTAGAAGGGTGGTAGGGATCTGAATCTGCCATACTCTAACTGTGCCTCCTCCAAACCAACCTTGACCTTCAGCTACAGCCTCTATCCTTCAAACCACAGAATAGCACTGTATAGTCAAACACACATGGTTTTTCTGTACAACTGCAACTTTTTCTTTGTATAGCCTGTAAGGTTATTTTAGAACAAGAACATTACATTTTTCTCTTATGCCATGTCCATGGTAAAGCACGCAAATTTGAAAATGCTGTTTACATGTTAATGTTTTTCATTTAATTTGCATTTTCAGATTGTTTTCTAAATGTTTGCTGTACACACTGAAATGTCAACACATGGATAGACAGTTAAAGAAAACTCTACTATCAGCCACCTCTGACTCTCTATGATCCCTTATTTTGTGTTTCATTGTAGCCGAACACACACTGCGGATGTTGTCATTGACATATCTTTCAGTTTCTGTTGTCAGACTGTACAACTATAAAACAGTGATTTGATTGTGAATGATGGCTATAAATGCTACCTATTAACAGAGCTGTCAAAAACACTAATGCATGATTGACAACTTTTCAAGCTAGCAAAAACAGCCAAAGCAACTCCTTTTAGCTTACAAATGTCTCTGTGATTATTATTTTTTTCTTTATTTGTCAATATAAACTGGTTGTACAATGAAATTTCTATCCATCATCTTAATGCGGCAGCACAGGAAGTACCGTTGGCTTTGGTTAACAGGTAGCATTATGAACATCCATCACAGATTTATCTACTTGGGAGGAAAAGCTTCATTTTCAGGTGTAGAGAATCTCACTTTGATTTGGATGGAAGAACAAAACAGAGAAAATGGGTTTTTAAAATGTATCCATATTAGCATAAATGGCCTCAGAAATAAGAATGAAATCAAGAGGAGTGGTTTCATTGACCACATCACTGGGGACTGTGCTCACAAACTTTGATAAATTAGACAAATCTGACTGTTTGTCAAAAGTTTCACTCCACAGTGGCATTTGGAAATCGTTTTGTACAAGTCTGCAGTCCTAACTGAATTGCAAAAATGCTTGAATGTCTTTTATTGGACATGCTCAAGCTACTTAATCCACTTACAATGTTAAAGTGTTGTTTGCTGTTTACAGAGCCATTGTGAAGAATAGAGTGCCATCAGGATTCACAAAAATTAATGACATGAGAATAAATGACAATATATAACTCCTTTTTAAAAATGCTCTGTCCAAATCACAGAACAAATCCAGCATTTTCAAATTTTTCCTTTTTTCGCAAAGCACTGTTGAGCACCAACGGTGTAGTTCTAAATTGAGAAAAAAAGATGTGTTTCAAAATGAATCCACATTAATGTGGACATGGCCTCAGAAGCACGATGCTTGTGAAATCAAGGAGAAGAGATCTCAACGATAGGTTCAAAGTGATTTCTGTATTCAGGAGCAGTGCTTCAAATATTGACTGCCTGATAACTCATGATGCTACTGGCTGCCTTAAATTCCAAGTATCAGTGTACAGTATGAACGAAGAGAGTATTGATTTGGTCTGAATGAACTCTGTGTGGTTATATTAAGAATACCACCCACCACCCACGTCAACCTCTCCTACCCCTACCCAAGCTTGACCAATTCAATGCAAGCTTATAAGGAGAGAAAATGAAGGGTAGTAAGAGAAAGACACTCCTGACCAATTGAGGAATGAGGAGACGGGGGGGGGTGATTTACCCCTCCACCCTCTCCCCTCCCCTCCTCTCTCGGTTTCCTGAAACAAAAAGAGCCCAATTAAGTCAGTTTGAGTTAGGGTCTTATGTGTGTGTGCGGACAAAAATGTGTATCCAAATCTTGAGTGTGTATGCAATAAAATGGGGGGCAACGTACTGTAAGTTGTAGAGACTGTCGGGGGGGTTGGAGGGGTTGGAGGGAGAAAGGGAGGGGTGAAGTTCTCTCTCTCTTTCTCTCTCTCTCTCTATAGCCTAAGAGGGCCAAACTTGCTCTCAGCTCCTCGACGGGAGATGCTGAAATATTAATCGCCACGCTCCAGCCGCAGACTAGTGAACACAATCGTTTCAAACTCCCACCCTAATGAGTGTGTTCATGAATGGCTAATGTGCACAGATGGGGGGCTGATGACTGGATAGATCGCAATGGGGAGGTGAGGGAGGGAGAGGAGGAAGGGAGGGAAGAGGGAAAGTGAAATTTTGGCGGGGTGTGGTGGTGGTTGTGGTGGTGAGGGGGTGTAGAGGCATGCTGTGACCTTTTAAGAGACTCCTGAAAACTTAATTAAGACTAGCCCAGCGCTAATTTTTCTTTCTTTTACTCCCACACACACACTCTCATGAGGAACTCTCATGCTCGGATGTCGTCACACACACACAGAAATGCTCTATGATTCCTCATTCTCATCCTCTCTCCTCCCAGTGTATGCCGATTGTTTACCCCCTTGCCCTTTTGACACAACCCGCTGAGCTGATGTACAATAGATTTCTGGGTATAAAACTTCAAAATGACTCACGCAAGCTTTTTATGAACAAGTCGGTTTTTTGGTCATGTTAACACAATACACATTCTGAAATAAACAAAATGAGTAGACATTAAAACTGCAGAGGCAGGTATGTCTTTCCTCGCCCCCTACATGGATACATCTAAGAAAGAGGAAGGAACAAATCTTCAGGGCTCAGAAGAGCAAGGTGAAGCGCTCTTTCACCTTAAATGCCACTTACTCCCACAGAGAAGTTGGAGTTACATCTCACTGATAGGTTCAATCCTAACTGACTCCTAACCTGCTTTCAACACAGGGCGTGTAGGCCACAGTGCCCTTTCAACTGGAGCTTGTTCTTTGGGAATGTTAATGCTTCACATGCATTTTTTATAGCTGAATCTGACCTGTTCTTTCACCCCTGGGATATGTTTTGCCTCGGTATCCTCATCACTGACTATTCTCCTCATCATCTTTTCAAGTACTAACGTCATTTTGGAGAGTATCAGAAATGCGGGTTAACGTGTCTTCCCAGGATACCCCATTACCATAAAGGCCACCTACGGATTAAGAACACCCAGCATGCAGACGTATATACAGACACACATACACATGCACTGACATGCATACACTCACAACATCTAATTAGAGGAGTGAGATGCTGTGACCTAATTCCTAACCTCTCCCCGGCAGTCAGGATTGGGGCCTCTGCTTGGATTACGGCGGGAAAATAGAAAGTGCCTCACAATGAGAAGCATGGCAGTGGAAAGAGATTGGACAGAAGGGTAGTGATGGGAAGGTTTTTTTAATGAAAAAGTATTAGCCTATAAATGGAGGACACAGCAAGATTTCACAAATAAATGCTGTCTCATTTAGAATTAATTTCTACCTGCATGAAACATAACTAGAAAGTCTCTATTTTATAACATGTCAGACAAAAACATCATATTGAACATATATGCTAAATGCTCATATTGAGCTGTTGCATATTAGTTGCATATTTAGGAGACAGGGTTGAGAGTAGCATGGACTGTGACAACTAAGACACCATCATGTGACTACAGCTAAATTTTATGTGTGACACCAATGTGCATCATGTAATACAACGCATACCATTTTACTGCACTCAAATTGAGCATTGTAAAAATATGCAGGTTTGACTTGTTGGCTATAAGATATGCCCTCTCATTTTTATAGACACTTTATAGATGTTGTGGTTAATTAGTTGATCCTAAATTTGTGCCTCCAGTCACTACCGTAGTCAGGTCACTCCATGAGATGACAGCAGTATTTCCGACTTTCTTCAAAATAAACACCAAAAAAAATAAAAAAATAGCAAGGTTGTGCCAGGATACTATATCATACACCCCCAACTACCCTGAATTCAAGAGATTCCCTACTAACAATTTTCTGTACAATGAACTGAACATGTGATACAACAACAATGCTCTATTACATTAAAGTTATCACATTCCAGAGACGTTTTATACTTCATCTTATCAGTTTATGTTGCGAGGTGTTGGAACCACTGTATTCTTCCTCAGCCAAAGGTGATATATAAAAGAAGGCTTACCTCTGAAAAATATAGAGAGTCCTACTACTAAAGACTTCTATTTCTTACCTACAAATGCAGCCTCAATAGGACGCTCCCATGCATTTGGGCCCCAGACACAGACTGTAACTTAAAAACTAGCAGCACCCACAAGCTACTTACCCCTGAGCTGACTGCCAACACACTCTAGGCATAATAGAGGGAAACCATTGGAGGTACTGAGAGGGGAATTAACCTTTGAGAAGGAACTGCATTGGCAATGCTCACTGTACTTTAAGAGGTTGAATTCAAGAGAGATCCACAATATCACTTTTCTGTCAACAGAATACTTAAATGCATTTATCACCCTTTGTCTAATTCTGTCATCTAAATTGCTAAATAAAGTTAAAACTACATATGCACTATGTCAAATGACAAATCTGAAACTTTGATGCCGGATCCACAGAAACAAAATGAAACATTCTATGTAGCCTTCTAAGCAAACCATTTTGTATCAATTGTGAGCAACTCTTAATGTCTATTGTGCATTTGTATTGTCTTCTCATTTTCATCATGTCCGCTTTTACAAATGAATTTGTCATCAAGCTCACAGGCCAGAAGAGACACTGGTAGCGTCATTATCGAGCTTGCTGTACCCTATGATTACCTCGATGGCCCACGTCTATCCATCACATAAAAATTCCTGAAGACAGATGCAGCTGGATGGTAGCATATTTACAGTAAGTGCGTGACTGTGACGCCACTGAGGGGTTTTGTGCTTGTGCAGAGAGTTGGATGGTCACATACTCTCTCTCACACAAACACATACACATACACATCTATCAGCAGCTATGAGCTGATAAATGTATGGGAGAAAGTGCTACACCTCTGTTTATTGTGTGTGTGTCACAGCACTCCTGGAAGGGGGCTGCAGTGTTTCCGCCTGAGTGGGACTGTCAGAGGGCATCACTCAGCCTGGCAGTGTGGCAGGACGCGAGGATCATTAGTGGACACGGAGGGAGCGAGAGAGGGAGCAGAATGGAGGAGAGTAAAGGAGAAAAGGGGAGTGAGGGGCAGTGACTGTGCGAGTCGGGCAGCACGTCTTAATATCTGTCTTGAGAGCATTACACACACAGCAGTGCACTTTCCTCTCAGTCACGCAATAGCCCCACCGCAGCCCCCTCCTCTGTCATTTTCTCCCCTCTGTCACTCTCCATCCATTTTACTCCTTTTCACCCTGTATCTCTGATTGACCCTCTCTGTCCCTCCCTAAATCTCAAAAGTCGTGCCCTCACTTAAGCATGGTGCGTTGCAGCTTTTCATTTCCCCAGCTCCAGATTTATCCATCCTACTTCTCCCTCTTCGCTTACATCTTTCCATTTCAGCCCATTGCTCCCATTTTCACCCACTCTGCATCGCACAGCTGCTTTTCTCCTTGCACTAAGCATCATTGCTAGTTGACCTACTCTTAACCGCAGCAAGGTGAAACAACTGTTCAACACATGAGACATAAGATCTTTTAACTTATTTTGCTGTCCTTCCTAACTCCGTCTCAGCATTTCATCACTTGCAGTTGTTTGTGCCTTCAGCCATCAGCTTATTCATTTGTACATTTACCCATCAATAAATCCATTAATCTGACACTTTGTGTCAGTATGTTTCATGTCCACAGTCAGTCGTGTACCATTCCACCATTCACCTCTCTCCATCATTCCCTTCACTAACTCACTCTCCTTAGTCAGAGTGATCCCTCTGATCTCCTTCTATCCCTCCAGGTCTGTGACCTGTGCTGCGATGCCCTATGCTGAATACCAGAATCAACATGCCTGACATTTAACAAACAGAACAGCTTCTACAAAGCTAGTTGTGTTAGCGCAAGTGCTAATTCTCCCAGAGTTTGCTAACTCAGTAGGTTTCCAGGTTAGGGGATCCATCTGTTTGCTGTACTGTTGTAGCATTTATCACACACAGATTAGGCCTATTTTGTAATACATTTGTCCCAGTGAAACATTTGTGAGCTTGGTTTTGGCACCTACTGTGAGTGCAGTTTAGCATTATAGCCCTGCTGATGACAACAGTACAATCTGGACAGATGCCACCTCTGCGGAAAGATTGAAGGTTTATGGATGGCATGGAGTCAGAAATGAAACTGGCATGTGAGCATTTGCATAAGGAAAGACATGACTGACCAGGAGCAACAGAGGACAGTGGAAAACGGGGCCACTCAAGCCTTCATCTTTTGGAGATCATAGTGTGATAGTGAACCATATTTACAATTATAAACAATGTAGGTTTTTTCTCACCTAATAAAAACAAGGTACTGTTCTTTTTGTAGGCACTGCTGTTACAAAATAAACATCCCTTATTGCAGTAATATTGGCATCTTAAAATGGTTTACAGTTAAAGAACTTTGAGGCTTGGTGATTTCAAACAATGCAAAGGTTGAGTGTGGATTCAACTGGATGCTATCCCACATAAGGTTACAAATCTCTCTCCCAGCCCATATTCAGACAACTGATTGTTAATAACAATGCCTATAGGTTCCAGCTTCTCTAATATGAAGATTTATAACTATTGTCTGTCTCATGTAACTATAACTTGTATCCCTTTGAGTTTTTTAACCAAAATAAGACTAAATATAAAATAAATATAAATAAGTAATTTAAATTTGACCCCTTGGTGTTTGGATGCTTGCACTGGGCTTTCGTCTCTATGTTCTCTTCATTTTACACACTAAACAATTAATCTATTAATCAAAATAATCCATAGAATAAGCGATAATAAAAATAATCATTAGTTGCACCCTATTACTGAAAATGAATCATGCTTTTATTTCCATGAGGGGATTTGGCAATTCCAACATAATTACTGATCTTCATGGTCAAACAGGCTGTAAAGCTCTATCCTACAGTTTCCACTCTCTCATCATAGCCAGGTAACATTGCACCTTTACCACACATCCTCTGTTCTCACACATACCTTTCTCAAGAGGAACATAAACGTTTAGCCCTGTATCTCTTTCTCTCCCTCACATACACACACACATTCCCTAGCATGAATTACAACCTTTTCCTAATCACCATTCCAGACACACAGCCCTGGAAATGTACAAAGAGAGCTCTACAAACACACACACTCACAACACACAGCCTTGACCCCAGCAGCATCCCCTCAGCTGCCCCCCTTGCACCTCCTTGGCACTCATCTAGATCTCTCCCCTGCCAGTCTTTGGGCATGGATCACTTGTAAGGATTTGAGAAAAGACTTCGCTAAGCTGATTGCTAAAGGGGAGGGGGCAAATTACCGTTGCACAACTGCGTAAAAACCTTCTTGGGTCATGACTTGCCTTATGTAATAGATTGTGTGTGTATGTGTGTGTGTGTGTGTTCCCGAAATACCACCCCTCCCCCCACCGCCCCGCAACCCCTACCCCACGCCATTTACCCATTTTGCACTAATTGAGGGATCTTTTTTCGGAAGCTGTTATTGCACGCATTTAATTATTTATTTTGACGGGAAGCAATCTGGTGGCTAGTGAAGAGATTGTGAATGTGTGTGTGTGTGTGTGTGTGTGTGTGTGTGTGTGTGTGTGTGTGTGTGTGTGTGTGTGTGTGAGAGAGAAAGAGTGTACTGTATGTCTGTGGGGCTTTGCATGTATGAACAGCATATAAGAAATTTACTGTGTGTGTGTATCTGTGCATGTATGTGCATGTGTGTTGCATCTCTGAGTGCATGGCTTTCTGAGTGCAACGGGAGTGCACTAATGGACGCACACTTGAGCTGAAGTGTGCAGAGTGTAGCTGAAGTGCAGCCAAGTCTGGCTTCCAGTCCTGCTTGGAAGCCCTATAATCTACTCTCTACTATTTGAGCTCTCTTTTCTCTCCCTCTCCATTTCCCTCATTTCACTCTCCTTGTCTTTCTTCTCCTCATCTCTCTATCAATTTAATATTTTCATCCCCTCTTCATTGACTGAGCCAGCCACCCCCGTCTCCCCACTGTCTCCCTATTAAATCTCTTTATCCTGGTTCTGACAACGAAGACATTGATCAGCATTGTCGCTGGCTGGCCGTGGACTTTCCCTTCTACTTGGTTCCACAGTCCCTGCTGTGCAGTGAAGATACTGAAATAAGGGAAGACGACATGTAACCACCAGTAGTCTTGACCTTTATCAAGCTCCAACGCCTGAGGCAGGGTGAATGAGACATTAAGAAAATGACTGAGCATTATCAACCCCTACTTACTTACACACACACACACGCACATGTGGCACACTGTCTGGTCTGAACAATGGCTCTGATGCCTATTTCCTTGGCCCGCATTTTTCTGACAGTTAAGGATAAGCTAAAGCCAAATGATAAAACTGGGAATAACACTTATGCATTCTGCGTCATGTCACTTTAGAAAGAAAATGGCAAGACCGGCCTGGCCTGCCAGCTCAGATTGTTTAACTGTGATTGATCCCTCGTTGAGCTCCAGCTTCCCAGCACTCCTGTGAATGCCAAGTCCTGTTGAGAATTGATGCTTCCTTATAAACCAACTGCGCAAGTTCTTCAAATGATGCATCAGCCTCTGAGAGAAAGCTGAACCTGTGAGGACCAGATGTTAACCCTGACGACTGCAGTCCCAGCCAAGCTGTACTTCTAATGATAGATCATTTCCCTGTCGCTCTCTTCTTCTTCTGTCTTTCTCTTTTAGCCCGTGTGCACGTGTGCTCGACTGGTGCATGTGCATGTGTGGCCATCCTTCCACTCCAGTCAATCAATGAGCAGAGACAATTCCCCAAGTGACATTTACGGAGAAGAAAGAGAGCCATTTATCACTTTAGTTTTGGGATAATAAAAGAATGACTGAATGAGCCAGTGTGTGTATGTGTGAGGCAGAGAGCAGGCGAGAGAGAGAGAGAGAGCTAAAGATGAAAAGGGGATTTCAAAAGCACATGAAAGGAGCAGGAGAAATAAGCGAGGGAAGAGGGAAATGAGTGATAAAAAGGCTACTTTGTGGGGAGGACTGAGAGTGTGAAACAGAACAAGTGAGTAGAGAAGAGAAGGCCGTGAGTGACTGGCAGTAAAAAAGAGAGCACGAGAAAGAAGGGTATGGAAAAAAAAGCCTGGGGTACGGAAAGAAAAAAGGCAGAGAGACAGAGTAGGGGATAGAAAAAGTCTCTCGGGGAATAGAGAAAACGAAGGAGAAAGAGGGGGAAGAGACAGAGATGAAAAAAAGGGTCCAAGAGAAAGAGAGAAAGGGGGAGAGGAGACAGAGCGAGGCAGACATGCTGGTTCATTCAGGGCTATGAGCAAACTCGGAGTTCAGACCTCACACGGTCAGCATACTAAACACCGGACCCAGCGTCCTGACCCAGATTCATGCCACTGACATACAAATCCAATTGGGGAGGGAAGAATTTCACCCCCCTGCCAGACCAAACGTCCACCTCACACAAAAACACCCCTTCCCCCTCAATCCCAGCTGGTCTCACAGTCACCTCATAACCCAACAACCTCACCCCAATCCTGTAACCTCCCCACACATATGCTGGCTCCGACACAGATTTGCTCACACATGGGTTGTTTTACTCATACAAATGTACACACCCAGGCAGAACCACACATGTAAAGTGATTTCTTTCCAAGGTCAGTTTCCTCTTTTCAGCTCAGGCGAGCAGACATTACAGCTCAGCAGGGTGCTGCACTGGTTCCTGACCAGCCTCTACCTGAGATGACCTCCAGAGCTCCATCCATCAGCCGCGGGCACATGGCTCAGCCGCAGCATATCCACCAGCCATTAGCATAACAAGCATCTTTCTTGAACATAACTCTTGCAAATCCTCCTCTCCGATGCCCTCCTTTTTTCTATCCACCTGCTCCGATCTGTCAACGTTAAATACATTTCCTTTTGTTAGGCGGCTCCCTCCATCACTTGCAGGGACCGCTAAGCTCAGGTAAACTGATCGACGGCCCTTATATGCTCTCCTTTCCCCTCCCACAATCCTTTGGCTCATGACAGGGGCTTGATGGACAGGCAGAGAGGAGCAAGAGACCCGGCACATAGCTGCCAGGAAGGGTCCCGAGATGGAGCGTTGTGAAATACACCGTTTAGCTCGGCATACATCACCTGTTTCTCAGGGACAGACATGGCAATATGTGTGCACGTAAACACACAGATTTACACACATGCACATGCACATGCACACGTCCATCAATCCTTGAATAGAGGAAGAGATATCCGACACAGAGAAAAATTGAATTAGGAAATATGGGCACCATGATTTGTGGGAAGTTTTGTGGCCGGGAGAGGAATACAGCTTGGAGCTCACTTCATCTTCTAGCAAGAGCAAAGAGGAAGAAGCCTCTGTGTTGTTTATCTAAAGCCCCCATCTAGTTACAATGACTTGATTTGAAATATTCATATACATGTATGACAAGATCAGGCCCATTATGTTGCTCTTCCGACAGGGCTTCACTGAATGGACTGAATGGAAACCCATCAGTCATTGTAAATTATGAAGACAAGCTACATTACATAAGCCTATAGATGGGCATGAAGAGGAGTATTATTGTAGTCTGATATCAATCTTGGCAACATATGCTCTACAGTGTCATCAGTATGATAATATGCTATAGGCTATTTCAAGGATAAACCCGCCATTATAATATTTCAGAGAGCCTATAACCAAAGCAAAACACATTAGGCTTTGTGTAGTGTGCATCATCATAAGGAATTATATGGCTTATGTTTTAGATGGATCTATAAAGTATAGAAATGGTACTTCAGTCATAATGAACCGTAAATCATATAACCTACAAGGGCAGCAACTAATGATTATTTTCCTTATAAATTAAGGTTATTTTTTTACAATTAATCAATTAATCATTTAGTCTACAAAATGTCAGAAAACCGTGAAGGATACCAAGATAACGTCTTGTTTTGTCCAACCAGCAGTCCAAAATTCAATTTATAATTATATATAACCAAGAAAAACAGCAAAACTTCACATCTGAGAGGCTGGAAAAAGCAAATGTTTGGCATTTATCTCTGATAAATGACTGAAATTATTAATAAATTATTAAAATTGTTGACGATATATTTTCTGCTGATCGACTAATATTGCTTAATCGAATTGTTGTTTCAGCTCTACAACATACCACATCATCTTGCCGATTGCGTCTTTGTTGGCCAACATAACAAAACATTCCATAGCAATGCCCAAACAGTGCATGGTCTGTATCTAATCAGAAATATATGAGGCACATCTTTAAATACAAATAAATAGCATATACATAGTATGTTACGGCTATTAAGGTGTACGCTAATATGGAGTGGGCTAGCCTGAGGCAGTCTTGCTGTGATAGGGGCGAGTACTGGAGACGGAGCAGAACAGAGTAGAGCAAAGCAGGCCCTGTAGTGGTAGAGAAAAAGACAGAGAGAGTCGACCCAGCGTGACTACCGCCTGCCTGAGTGGAGCAGCCTGCCTGCAATTAAGGTGGAATCAGGGAGAAATCTGCACTGCCTTGATAATGAGCCTCGTCTGAATTATTAACAAGAGCTGTTCCCCCAGGACCCAGGCTCCCACTGAGCCCATCAACCCCCCAACACACCCACATACACACACACACACTCATACACAGTGATGCAGGGGAAAAGGAGAGAAATACACTCCTAAACATCCACACACACACACACACACACACACACACACACACACACACACAACGACAATCACACATTATGCACATTGACACAGATGAGCAACAAGCATGCTGCTACACACGGAGACCAAAATTTCTAGCACCACAAAGGCCAACACATTTGAATCACATGCTGAAGTGAATTTCCAAAGTCATTTACAGTATTTTTAATACAAACAACATTTTTCAGGGACAAAATAACTTCATCCGCTGCCATCAGATTGAAACTGACAGACTTAACTCTGTATTAGAATAAGCTACTTCAACATAAAACTTAACTGAATTTGAAAAATGCCAAATATCTCACATATTAGAATAACCCTTTTCAAGTGTGAATCCTGTCCATTCAGCGTACTCTCTACTGATCAAGCATGTGTAATAACAATGGGCATGTTCTTAACCGCATTACATTGAGAAACAGCATACTGAGGTATTTCATTTCTGAGCCAGCTATTAGATGATGAGTCATTTATTGCTTATTAGTCATTTTGGAAAGTATTTATGGTCATGAATGAAAAATGCTATATTCTAAGAAATGTATTCTGGGAGCATTCCTATTAACTCAGCTGACACAGATTAGTAAACCCTCCCTCTTTTCTTGTTCAGCTAACCCTCTAAACTAGCAGAATATAAGCAATACATGGGGTTTTTATTAGTAGGACTACAAGTCACAGGGATACTGGTGTCAATAGAATGTGGCTGGAGGGTAAATGAGCAGGAAGACAGTGACTTTTACTCCCATTTTATTGAAATGTGGGTATTGTGGCTGTATGCCTAGAGCTCACTGTATGTCCAGCAGCACTAGCATGACATATGTCTTGACCCCTCAACAGAAGAAGACCACTTTCTGTTCCCTCCCCTCCTCCCCAGTTTCATAGCCCATTCCCTGAAAATAAAAAGAGATGTGTTCTAATTACGCAGCACTGGTGTAACACTCAAGGCTGTCCCTCCTCCCGTCAAATCTCCATGACATCAAACTAACACAGCCTCAGAGAGAAACACACCACATTCTGTCCCTGCAGCTGTGAACGGTTTTGCCAAAAAATCCACGGGTGCTTACCAAACAGAGCCACGCCTTCCATATGAGCCAATCGCCGCAAGTCAGACAGGTTTCAAAACAAATCAGACAGCAAAACAGCACCACAGAAAGTCGCTTCCGCTCTCGGTCAGCCCCCTCCTCTTCCAAAAATGGTTCACCCCACCCAAGAACAGAGTGTTCCTCCATGGGTGGTTTGAGGAGTCACAAGTGTGTTGCATGTTTTGTGCAAATGTGTGTGTGCATGAGCCAGAGGGAATAGTGGAAACCAGCACCCTAAATAGTGCAATGGGAAAAGAAAGACAATTTCTCTGTTTCTTTAGTATAGGAGAAACAAATGAATTGAAAGAAGTATTTAATATTCTGAGAAATGTCACCAACGGCTGTAAAAAATAAAATAAAGTGCAGAACCATAGGTAATAAGCTTGGTAAGGAATGCTTCAACAGCTGAAGTTCAGTTCAGCTGAGAAGAACATCCAAATTAGTTAAGCCCTGTTGAATTGGGAACTTGACAGTCTCATCCGCTTGTATTTTGCTCCAAAAGACCCAGTAGCTGAGAAGAATTGAGCTGGAGAAAATCCAGCATTGTTATCCTATTATCTCTGAAATAATGTGAGATATGAGATTTCTCTTAAGAGGAGGCATGCTGCTTAAGGCAGTCTAGATCACTGGCAGGAGACTGCTAAAGCTCAAAATCCTGACGCTACAGCTCCCTTGAGAAAGACTTCTCACCTCAATTGGCCCTTGTGCCAAAAACCACTAAGACAGAAAAAATGTGTAGAATGTCTAATAGATGGATGGAGCGAAACAGAAAGGCAGAGAGATTAAAGAGGAGATAACATGGGTGTCTGCTAGATGGAGTGATAAAAAGAGTGCGAAGTAATATCAAAGGCAAATTATATTGTTTTTCATATTCCTGTCTCCTGATTGCTGTCTCCCATATTTGAATGCGTGCCCATGCTTTGGTAATTTGCATGTACATTAATCATTTTCAGTGAGAAATGAACTGCCACGGCTGCAGGGGGAAAGGCAGTGAGAACGGGCTTCTTGGCATCAGATACCCGACTCAACCTGAATATACTGCCTGAACCCAACCTGGCTCCGGCTGCAGGAGCCAAGGGGAGATGTAAGGTGCTCATAATCCTACACCATAAATCTGTCCAGCATGCATCATATGCTCTCATTTTCTGAATGCATAAGTGTGTGTGTGTGTGTGTGTGTGTGTGTGTGTGTGTATGTCGCACTCTCAAATTACTCTGCTCCCCTGAGCCAAGACAGAGGATAAAATATGAATCAGCTGAAAGCTAGGATAGTTTCCAGTCTCTCCAGACTCCCCAACCATCATCAAGCGACACAAGCATTCATCCCTACACACACACACACAAGCAACTCTACACACTCAGAAAGTTTCTCCACTTTATGTTAAGCTTCTGTCAAACACACTCTCTGCTGCACATTTGACACTCATATCCCTCATATTTGACAAGTGTTTCTCTAGTGCAGCTGCTGGAGCCCGTGCATAGTGACAGGATTACGAGAGTCTGTCTGTCTCTTTACCTATAAATCAATTAGATAAAGTGATATGATCCAGTACTGTTATAAATACTACTGCCTGTGGAGACAGGGGTTATGTGTCTTTGCAGAAGATAAGACTACATATACCCAGAGAGACATCGTTCTTTCTCTCCTCTTCATTTCCTTACATGCAGTTCGTCTTTCCTTTTCACTGCTCTACAGTCGCTGTCACATTCCTCCTCCTCTTTCTGGTCTGTCTAATTTCTGTCAATAAAGGAAGCCCCATGACCTTTTACCCTGCTGGCCATGCACAGACCGCTACCCAAAGACACTTTATAAATAACAGTCTAGTCGCTTTGGATTAAAGTGTCTGAGTGACTGCCTAACACTGTTGCCAACCTGCTGCACAATCCCCTGGCATCTGACTGCCCCAAGCGTCGGTAAAAGCCCTGCACCGTAAACACATACAGGGAAAACTGTGTATTGTACATTAAAGCAGGCAGAAACAGACACATTCCACACAGATGCACTGTTGTTGCACTTGCATACACCCAAAATGTAATGTATATGATATAATGTAATGATATCTTAGAGGCATGCATCATACATTTCTATTTAAATATACTTAATACACCAAAAGCTTAGTGTATTATGGATTTTTCTATCCCATAACAACCCATGCTGACATATACAATAAAGCAAACCCCTGCAGCGTAACAATGGCATTATCTAACACCCTTGAAGTTAATGAACTTCTGGGCGCCTACAGGGCAATCCCCACATCAAGTTCCCTTTAAACCCCATTAGAGGCATTATGAAGTCAAGAGCAAGACTACGCGCCATTCTCTGTAGTGACATGCTGTCAGACCAATCAGCGGGCCCAAACACACACGTCTATAGAAGTAGACAGCCCCTCCCCCTGCACTAGCCCCCACAAAGACACACACAACACTACCAACCCTGACGCTTTGTTGCAATTGACATGTGCTCCTCCTACCCACAAATGCAGTATGCATCCACACGCACCTATGGATGCTTGCAATCATATATAATTAGCCATAAAGACATAAAACACAACCATACATACAGGGCTTCAGAGTCAATTGCTAACTTTAGTTCAGACTCCTGCAAATTTCTATGTTGGATCAGCTTAGTTACAGAACATTGGAAAATAAAGGTCAGTGAAGCTGCCTCTAATCTACACTGCAGTAGTGAGTAGCACCACAGTGGAAAGTGTAATCGGGTTCACAAGTGCACAATTCTACGTAACCTCCCTTCAGTAAGGAGGTGATTAGGAAGCCATGACCTCAGAATATTGCAGCCTTCCTAGAAGTCAAAAGCCATTATGTATTTATAGGAGCTTAATGGCGCTGTTTAGGTGTACTGGCTGTCTAGTACCCATCATCAAGCCAGCATCACATCCTTTCCAATACCAGTCATGGCAGCATAATTTTCAACACACAATTTGCTTTGGAAGATTATTTTCCTAGAACCGCCACATATACTCCGGGTTTGAGGGGTTCCTTTGCTTTTATACTTGGTCGTCGCCCACCCACCATCACCCACAACCCCCACCCGCCCAACTCCTACACAAACAGCAAAGTTACACCACTTAATTTCATTTTATTTCATCAGCAGCTTACTAACAATTCTTTTATCTTTTTTCTTTCCTTTCCCTGTCACAACAGAAAAAAGCTGGCTGCTTTGCATCAAATGCTTTGCTCGTGCATGATATTGTTGATTGAGATGAAAATGTAGTGGATGATACAAGTAGTGTTTTCCAACTTGCAAATGCTGCTGTCAAAGATAATTGCCTGATATGATTGTAAAATTACATGTATGAGAGTGCACCTGTTTTGTGCACAAGTGAGGGGGGAGGTAGCGTGATTTTGGGTCCTTGGACTGAATCTGAACATGTGACTTCACATTAAGTCTGTCAAACTTGTTCTTACAGGCTGACTTTCCATGCAATCTTACTGTTACTCTCTCATAAAAGAGATAATGTTTGATGTGTCCACACCTTTTTTATTCCATAAATACCTTAATGAAATAATTTGCATGTAAATTTCTTGTCATGCAGTGCAAAAAAATTGTCTTACCCCAGTATGCAAAGATTTAAATTTATGGACCTTCTGTTACATTCCCAGCAAAGAAATATTCTACGGGGCTTCATTATGTATTCAAAATCCTGTAAATTCAAATAGGATTCTCATTTGACGAGCCAAGTTCACTTAAAAGTTGAACATGTTGCATCAGAAATTAGGGTTTTACTGCGCATACATGTATACTGCTGAGTGACAATATTTCCATCTGCTGTTTGTTTGGTTCCTGTAAGTAAGCTACACATGTGACTCCTAAGTGTATGTTTACATTACCATTCTGTCTCTGACCAAAACCAGGTCAGCCCTGTTACTGACATTATGGCTGCCTGCTTTAAACGACTTACCTAATGCCCTGTCATTACCTGGAATGGGCCCCATGTCTCGCCTGTAGCCTGAAATAGCCCAGGACCTCAGACTGCTACTGTCAACCCCCCCCCCCGCTAATTTGCAGTTTCATAAATAGCAGACTGGGAATTTGGCGCTAAAGATAAAGAGGACCTGTGGCTGAAGACTCATGGTGCAAGTGCAGGGCTAATGAAACTAAGGCTACCTGGAGACACACCTTAACAGGTTTCATTTTAATGGGGCAGGCTTAAGGTGTCAGTCAGGTGCTTGTGGTTTAGGGCTGTGAGCAACAAAGGACACTCAACTCCAAGTGGTGATAGAGTTTATGTTATGCAACAGCAACATAACAAGTTTTGACAGAAGACCGATTCCTCAAAAAGACAAATATATGAATGCATGTTGTTGGACACATCCCATTATTTTGGTCTTTGTATTTGATGATATGAATAACGTGCTTAGATAGTTCTGGAGGAGTGGAAATCATGTGACACTGCCAACTCAATAATTCTTCCTGTAAGTATTTAATGGGATAAATTTAGCAATGAGCATTAACAGGCTATTCAGTAATGGGTTTATGCTGGAAAAGAGGTATGGCTGGCCAATGTGAAGTCACCTCCAAATCCTGTTTCGTGGTCTTGCTTTTGTAAAAACCAGATATCCTACGGACCCAGATATGACATAATGAACAGTCTAGAGCAAGATTCTGATGACTGACAATGCACCCACAATGAGCTGTCATATGGTACAGCCTCTAATTTCACACACATGAAATGATGCACACTTAACATCTATGGTCTCAAGGTCTCAGCTCAGCAAAGGTGCACCATCAGGACAAGCACTGCTGCCCTGCTAATTTCCCTGCCCCTTCCCTGTTCCCCAATGGCCATAATGAATAGAAACAAGATGAGGCTGGGAGCAGAGGCTGATAACATGGGCAGATGTCCAGGAGGTTACTCTAGGCTTTCAGCCAGGCAAGCAGCGGTGGTGGACTGTGGTCAGTTGTGAACACCCCTCTGAATATTTACATTGTGGACAGCTGACCTGTGATCTACAAGTGCCCCTCTGTTGATTCTTAAATGTGTTTTTAAACTGATACCTAGAAGATCAGTGTGTACTGCCTATTTGTATGGAAATGCACTGCATCTTCTATTTAACTACCACATTTATCTGCAGCAGATATGGAAATAAATCATTAGCCATTTAATCATGAACCTACTCCTTGTGAAAGGATTGTATGCACTACTTACGGGCGCTGTTGCCTACCATGAGCTGCTCTCTGCAGCTGGGATGAGTATAGTCTTGTTACACACACAGCAAGAGACTCCAGTCTATTACATTCTACCATCAATGATGTATTAGAATGACTGACGGCAGTAATGAACTAAGACAAGATAACGCATGGCACCATTCATGCGTAACCAACACGGAATCACACGGTGACATGTGTATGGCACGAGGGGTGAAAAAATCATAATGGCTTAGTGAATAAGAATAATACTCAATATTATCACTTGACACTATGATTAACACGTCAATAAACCCATCATGCTGGCCCGTGTGCTGTATTCCTTACCTTCCAGCCAGCTGAGCTATTACTGTCGCCCTTATCCTTGAAATAGGGCACATAACGGACCATCCAGTCGTATATCTGTGACAGCGTGAGTCTCTTTTCGGGGGTGCTCTCAATGGCGCGGGTAATGAGATCCGCGTAGGACTGGTTCCCCCACGCGTTCCGCCGCGAGGATTTGGCTTTGCGCAGCGGTCCGGTCACATCAAGCGCCGCGCCGGCTAGGCATGGGTGCGTCGCGCCTGTGGGTGCCGGGGCTCCGGCTGGATGCTTCAGCTCTCCCGGCGTACCGCCTACGAGCCCCGCTCTGCAAGCCGGGACGTCCTCTGGTTCCACCTTGATGTTGGCCAGTGGAAGACCCCCACTGACCTCGTGTCCACCGGGGAAATCCTCCGGGCAAGGCAGCGGCCAGGTGCATGAGCGAGGCCGGCTTTGCGGCTCAAAATCCGAATCAACCTGATGAGCGTCTAGATCGTCGTCCTCCATCATCAACATTTACCCTTCAATTGTAAATGGAATAAATCAAGCGAAGAGCAAGGGAGGGAAATACCTCCACGATCCCTGTATCCCACTGTCTTCAATGAAATTCACGTGCAATTCACGTTTAAATTCGCCTTGTGATACTGCTATAAAGCTAACAGTCTGAATCAATACGAGGCAATCCAACGGAGTAGACGGATCATGATGAATACAAGCAAAATCACAGCCTCGCGTGTAGAGATAAGAGAAGTAATAAAAGTAATAATAATTTGTCGTCCATTTTACCAAGAGTAAAATATCAAACGGTGATTAGAATGCTTATTATTTAACAGTCCACATCACCTCAAGACAGTATATCTCAAACGCGTGTCAGAGCCAGTCATGGGGGCTTTTCCGTCCAGTTGCAGCAACAGATGATATTTCAGATAAGGAGCATATTTGCAAAGCAGTCGTCGATAAATCCTCCAGAAGACAACAGGAAGAATGGGGAAAGAGGGGAGAAATCACCAGGGCTGTGTAGAGACCATCCACTGAGGCGATAATGCGTGATTACCGTGAATTATTAAATCTTCCAGTCTGCACGGATTAAGCTGGCAGCGGCACATTCAAGTCCATTCAGCCTGAACAGCACACAACTGTCTGCAATTATAATGAGGCGTGCGCATGTGACGAATCGATAAATTCCCAGTCTGAAAAATAAAAAAATAGTCCAGCAATCAAATTTCGTATCCACTTGTCAGGTTGATAAAATTGGCTTTTATCACTCCTCCTCTTGCTCTCCTCTATCCCCCCCTTGCCTTTTCTCACTCTATCAGAGCCCACACATGTTCTCATTTGCTTACAACTCGTTCCGTCTATGTGAACCGAGGATGACGCGCCGGCGCTATAGTGGAGATGCTGCCAATTGGAGTGCGCTCACGAAATCAATACTCTCCGTACATGATTACAGCGAAATCCCGAACTCTCGCTCTTTCTTTCTCTCTCTCTCTCTCTTTCCCCCCTCTCTCTACGATCTCTCATATGAACGGAGGGCGCAAAACCCAAATTCTTAATCAAAACTCTGCATAATGATCTTTCTGGCGGAGCGTCTCACGGCGCTTTGTGTGACAGCCTCCACGTCCAGCCGTAATTAAACAAGACAATCTGAAAACCGCACAAGGGGAAATTCCTGCTCAACCTCGAGAAGGGTTTTTTGTCTTTTAAAAATACAGTGTCTGATCAGTCTTTGTGCGTAACAAATTGTCCCTTGCAGCGTGTGCAGCGTCCAAATGCCCTCCAGGGAGAACTCATGGCGCGCAGGTTTCACCTCTGCTGATTATTTGCGCGCTATACCTCAGTGAGTGTAATTTTCTATGCCGATTAGACAGATTTAGTTCAGATTAAGAGAGACTAGGTAACGCTGGATTTTAATCCAGGAGGAGTGAGGTGAAATGAGGCTTTACAGAGGCCAGAATGAAATATCATCTCTGCTCCACATTCCAACCAAAGTGAGGAGAAAATACTTGCACATTATCATCTCAACTCGCATTTGCCAAGCCTCAACGCCAAAGACAAGCTGCTCTGGCAGACACAGCCCCGGTCAGACCCGTGTGCGTAATTCTGCAACACTGGACGAGGGGGGATTCCGCCCCTCCATCCCACAACCCCCTCCCAAAATCTGGCAGGCACACAGTCACAGGTGCTCGAATCTCATTGGCTGTTTATTTCCCACAAAAATTGTATTAGGTTTCACCTTTATCCATCCAAGATTTGCTGAGCTCACAAGCTATTTTACAGAAACACTCTGCTTCACATTTTTATGCACATTCACACCTGTTATGACGATGGTTGCTGTGGGGACAATATTACTTATTCATGGACCGGCAGTCATACTTCTACATACTCACTCACACACGCACATGCAGCTACAATTTCTGATAATATTAGGAAGTTAGGCAGCCGTTCTTTAACCGCCCATGGGTAATCAGTATGACCTATGGGAGCATATTGGTATGAATGCATTGCAGTCACGATATTCAACAGCTGAATAATAAATAGCCCCTCACCACGGAGGCGTACATTTTCTGCAGAGCATGGGACCCAAAATTCAGAAACGTATAAATAAGAGAGGATTCTACTCGACATATTTTACTTCTAGTGGAAATAAAACGTCCTCACATTTCAGAGTGACACATGCGCAGTTCATAAGCACCTGTGCAGCAAGCGGGCTAAAATTGTCTGAGGAACCCACCCTCTTCATTCAAGGTGTGCATGGACAAAAGCTGTACTTAAAAGTTGCACAACATGACCAAACTGTGTGCACTCAGACATGACTAATGTTGAGAAATGTGTGTCAAAAATAGCACGCTTTTAAATGCGGGAGTATGTGTCATAGTGTGTCATGGAATTACTTAATGCTGAACATCAGTGGGATCAGATGGTTAAAATGCCATGTTGCTAATAGTAAAAAGTCTACGATCCATATTGCACCTATTAATTTGATTAATGGGAAATTATTTATTGTACTTTTATTATCATTTGGCCATTTAAATATGTGCCAAGAGTAAAGCAAATCGAACCAATGCTTAAGTGTAACACAAGGTGCTACTCGTGGTGCTTGTTCACAAGTGAAAGAATTCTGGTGACGTACTAGATTATGCAATGTGCCTTGATTACACATAAAGTGAAAGAAAAGTAATTGTGAACATCAAGAAGACAAACGACCAGATCCAGAGGCTCGCAGCAGGACTGAATCTCCAGAGAGACAAGACTCGGAGGAAGAGTAAGAGGGCTCAGACAGACAGAGAGGTGGGAGGCCCAGGCAACACGAATTTGAAAACTACGAATGTGTTCGGTCCCTTCCAGGCTGACTGCTACACTGTACCCATACCAGACATTCCAGAGGCAGCGTGGCTGGCTTCAGGCTCTGAGTGGCTGATCCTGGAACAGCATGTTCCGCAGAGCAGTAATCACCTCAGCCAGCCACAAGCAAGGCAGAGCACCACATCAACAACAGGGCAGAGCTTTGTGCCTGTCAATTTGTACCCTGAAAAAGTGGTCTGGAATTTCATTCGCATTAGGAAAGGGACGCATTTTTTTTCGCCCATTTCTGCAAGGCCCGACCTCTCATTTCCATAGCCCCGCCACTTAAGACGCAACCTCATGATGTTGTGCAATTTATCCCTGCACAGTGGGATTAGGACGAGAGGAAGCTGGAGATGCCTGTCTGGGAAAACACCTCCCCTGGTCACCCCCTCCCCTCTCCCTCTCAGCAAACAACCCACACTCTCTAACAAGCATATGGGCTCCCAATGACACATGGAGGAGAGGGCTCAAATCCAAGTATTGGGAACGTTCCTGAGTAGGCGAAGCTGGATTTCACCCCTTCGTGGCATTGGCCCAAAGTAGGCTGACTTAAAAACTTCCTGCCCAAGCAAGAGCCAGCTTTCTGTGGCATCTTGGCATCTGCGCTGCCAACTATGAACATTATGTTCAGAGGCAGCAAAGACAATTGGTGCCAAGACTTTTAATTAAGATTGTGTTGTGGAATGGAAAGCAAAGGCATGTACAGGTAATGGCTTCTATTCGCATTTCAAAGGTCTAACGAAATATGATTAACTAACACTATCTACCTTTGCCAATTCATTATATTTAACAGTTAAAGACCCAGAACAACCAATTGGCCCAAGTAAGAAAATCTGTGTGCGCTGCTCTCATACCCAAAAGAGCAGCGAGCATAATTGTATTATAATAAACTGATGATGTCAAAGATGCTTAAAGACAGTAGGAGCAAGTGGATGGTATGATGCCCTGAAATAGTGCACTCCGAATCAAGGTATGAGTATGTATGAAACATAGCACAAACTATTACAATAAGTATGTACAATTGTACTATGTGTTACCTTTTTCACCAGGTGTCTACAGTATAGTTCCAGCTTCTCCGATGTGAGGATTTGCTGCTTTTCTCTTATTGTTGGTTATAAAACAACATGCAATATGATTACATCATCTTGGGCTCTGGGAACTTATAAGGCACTCAATTAATTGAAAAAATAAAAGGTAGATTGACTGATAATGAAAATAACTGTTTGTTGCAGTCATGAACCACATGATGTTCTGTAGGGCCTACCAAAACAAGCAATTTCAAGACTGGGCTCAATTACATTTTTCAAAATATTCAAATGAAATGATAAAATGTGTTGAAAGAGGGTGTCACTCTAGTCTCAATTTCTTGAAATAAACCATGCAGAATATCATATTGCCTCCAGCAATGAGTTAAATCCCTCACTTGTGCAAGTCAGTGGTTGGCTACATCACACAGGCCTGATGCCAAGATACTGATTAGCCTAGCTATGCCTTTGTTCTCCAGGCAATGCGGAATGGAGGTGCAGTGGGAGTCCAGCTCATCACCAAAGAGCACTGTGCTAAACACAAGCTTAAGTGGAAGAAAGCCAGCATACTGTAGTTTATCCATGCTGGACATATAAAGCCTTGGGCAAGGAGGCATCTGCCTCTTTAATACATAATTCACTCAGAGCTGAAACATCATGCTTTAGTCCTAAGGGCCAGTAGTCTACTTCTGGTTGTTGGAACATAAAACTGTCTCCAACAGATAATCTGGTCTCATTGACGGGCAACTTCGTGTACTAAGAATCAAACTACAAAAGTAGGTTCAATTTGAGCACAGATCGGATTTGCCTTCAAAACATACAAATTGAAGAATCCATAAGCAATATAATTTACAGTATATTAAGATGTTCAAAGGGTGGTTTTCATGGTGCAGCACATGTATGTAGAAGCAATGTCATCTCACCTTTCCACCTTATCAGCCTTGATATGCAGGTAGGTCAACATGTAGAGACAGCCATCTGCCCTCAAGCTCTCCCTTCAGACATGCTCATGGTCACTTTACATCACAACCCCGGCAAATGCATCTTCCTCTAGAGGTATTATTAGAAGCACTCCTGTCTTACAGCCCACATTATTATCATAACTGACAGGATGTGCATTAGATACTTCAGTCTCCGCAGCAGATTGGCCATAATGTTGACTCACTAGTATACAGGCCATTTTGGAATTCAGAAGAAACTGAAGCAGCTGTAGTGCTTTCATGTGTAATAGTCCCAGCTCAAGTTCCCACGAAAGAGGCACTAATGGGTTAACAGTAGAAATGAGAGGGAAGAGAGGGAAAATCAATGCTTTTGTTGAGGGGAAGAAAGAAAGCCTTTCACAGGTCTATGTATCATTAAGCAATTGAGAAAGCTAATTAGAGTGGGGGGGAAAGATGTGCAGATCTCACAGCTAATTATTTCCATGGCAACCACAGCTCCTGTAGACGATCTGAGGTAGCATTCAGCTGGCAAAACAGCCAGTTACACGAAGAGCAAGAGAGACCCCTAGTGGGATAAAATGAACATCCTCATGAGAAGATGTACAATCAACATATCAATAAGAAAAACTAATAGTGTTAAAGGTAGAATGCAAATCATAAAACATTTTAAAATGTGACTTCAGTAGAAAATAAACAGGTCTTTGTATAAAATACATCATACTCTGGGAAAAAACTCTATGTTGAACTGATGGAAATATAAACTGATAAAAAACCTTATGTTTCTTTAGTTAATCCTGCCTTATAGAGGGAAATAAATCTTTTTTTTAAATATATAAATCAAAAAGCATAATCAAGAATTTGTTAAACTTAAACATATTAAAATTCCAGGAGCCACACTAAGAACTATATGTCATGTAAAAATCTATTATTAGTATGACAAATATCACTTTATGTACTGTATTGTATGTTTTTTTAGCAATACTGTATAGGGGTCATTCTTTTTACAGCTTTACACTCAATGCAGGCACTGGCTTCTTACCTTTCATCTATTTATTCCCAAACACACCACTATTGTTTCTTCTGTAAACATAGCAAACTCCACAGTGTAGGAGAGGGTTTTACTGCAGGAGTCCCCTTAGGGGTACTAAAAATGTAAAAACTTAAATGAACTAGCAATGAGTTTAACCAAAACTGTGCGGTATTAATTGATTAAAGAGTGATAAGGTTACCATGTCAAAACGTCGTGTAACGATGCTTTGGTGGAATGCAGTAATATTGTGTAGTAATTGTAGAGACATTTTCCAGCTCACATAAACTGACGAGAAGACGTGTAACTGTAAGTCAAAGTTGCACTGTATTTAATTTTAGGTAAAATGTAAATATCATAAAAAAAAAGAAAAATAGGAGATCTAAATTGTCCATAGTAGTCAGAGATGACTTGACTCTCTAAATGATTCAATGTCTCTGTTTACTGGGGTCAATCTTCTCCAGGTGAACCAAGGGTTTGAGTTGCTCAGCAAAGCTGCGCATGTCCTCTGACACAGTGTCCTGGCCAGCGGGAGCCAACACACTCAGCTCCACCAGGTATGAAAGTGATAGACGCTCTGTGTTCTCTGTGTTCCCCGGTACCAGGATGCGTGACAGCTTGCTAACCACAATTTTCATAGCGCCTTTGCGGAAAATGTGCCCGTTGGCCACAAACTCGTGGTCCATGCGAAAGCCCATCTCATTGAGGAACTCCGGCAGGCTGTGAGAGGCAGCCACATCAACACAGTTGCGCACCAGAGCATGGCGGCTCTTGTCTCCCACTTCAGGTTGGCCTAGGTAGCGTAGGTGCCATGGAGATGTGGGGTGGGAGAGGGAGCGCCGGGCACGCAGAATGAAAGGGTTTCCTTGTTGGCCTTTCAGAAGATAAACCAGTTCATGATCTGTAAAAGTCTCAGGTTCCATGTTGTCACACAGACCTCGAAGGCGATGCAAGAGGCTTTCCAGAGCCTGGTCTAACACACTACCTGAATTAATAAAGGGTAGAGAAACAGATGCAAAAATATATAAACAATATATTAACAATGTCATGTGATGATCTGGACTGCAGAATATATTGTATTTAGAACTGTAGTATTAATATACATTTAAACAATAAACAAGGTTAAGGTCAAATATCTGTTGCCTATGCTGGCAATATTGCAGTCTCATACAACATTGTAATACAACAGTCCTAATAATAATAATAATAATAATAATAATAATAACTATTTATAGAGCACTTATCAACCCAAAGTACAAAGTGCTTCACATAGAAAGAAAGGTAATAATGAATAATAATGAATGATAAAATATCATTCACTGTGATAGACAACCTAATTTTGTCGTGACTTAGACAACCTAATTTCTTCGGTTAAGTTGTTCCAGAGCCTCGGGGCCCTGATGGCAAAAGCTCTGCCCCCTTTAGTTTTCATCCTGGACTCAGGAACAGACAGAAGACCCCTACCCGAAGAACTACGTGAAGGTTCATTAGAGATTACAAGGTCTAAAATATAGACTGGAGCCAGGCTACGAAGAGCCTTAAAAGTAATCAATAAAAGTTGTTAATAGTCTATTGACATGTTTCATTTTCTGTCCTCAGCTGTGGATGTTTCAAACGTAACTTACCTTGCAGCAGGTATTCCATCATATTGATTGTGCCACCGGTGACAGGCATGACTGTAACAGGAGGAGCTTCCATCTTTTCGCAGGCGTTGTATTTGAATCTGAAGGAGGAAAATATTGTTAGCTGTATCAGTGGCGTATAGGCACAGTCTTCATTTGACCGTTAATGTAGTTGTCAACTTTTAACACGTAATGTTACCCGGCAACCAGTGTTAGCTAATATAACGAGCTAGCTAACTAATTCATTTAGTTAACAGCTAACGCTAACTCACTCGCAATAGTAACTTAGTTTGCTTCATTAAAGTTAACTGTTACCCGAGAAACCACGAACAACAAAATGCAGCTGATCACTTACTGAGGCAAACCGGGTAAATGTTGGTTTGTTCGTCTTCGGTAGAGCCTCCACAGTAACGTTAAAGACTGAGGATCAGGTAGGCCTCACCGGTTTGTTCAATAGACACACCGCTTGTAGCTAACTAGCTAAATTAGATATCATCAGTTAGCTACAATGTAAACTGTGTTACCGTGCTAAGCATTTCAACGTTAAATTACTTGAATGGGACGACAAAAATCTCTATCTGCGAAAACAAAGAGCCGATTGCAACAAAACAATGCCAAACTGCTCGGTTAATAATCATGAATGAATGAAAAGAGCGGGGTTTGCGGCCGAACAGTTTAAGAAGGTTCCTAACTGAGTGAAATGACCCGGAAGTAGCTAAGTGGCAGCCATGATAAGAGCTGTTCGAATTATCTAAATGCTGAGGAAAGGTGCTTCAGTGCTTCCTTTCATATCTCCTTTAGCATAGGATACATTGGTCCATTCTTTACGAAAGGAAATGAGATAATGCCGTCCTACAATTCCTTGCAACATTTAAAGCGACGCACCATTCGGCCGTTCACGTAAAGCAGACTCGCAGCAGAAAGAGAGGGAGCGTGTGAATATGGACAGAAGTGTGGACATGATATAAAAACTTTATTTGATCATGAAGCCTAATGTTGCTCTTCTGTGGTTTATCAGTGAAGTGTATGAACTATAATGCAGACTGGAGTCTCTGTTAACAGTAAACAGAGAGATAGATCTGCGTTATATCCACTCGTCTCCTCTATGAAACGTCTGTATACTCACTGCGCTGCATTATTATAAACTATGATGAGCTGGTCGTGAGTCACATCTCTCGCCCCGTCCAGGCGCTGTCTCTCCCTCTTCATCTCCTTGCAGTTCTCATGTATTAGTTCTGTGTTGTTGACTGTGTAGTTGCTGTGGCTGCTTTGACATACAGGTGTTCATGTTTGCTGTCTGCTGTAATGTAAAACGTTTTCAAACTGTTTTCAAAATTGTTGTTAAAACTATTAGATATAAGTTATCCTGGCCATTCAAATGATTTTTTTTTAAAAATGTGAATTTACAGACTCACCTCTCATTACCCCCAACTTTGAGTGACTTCCAGCATCCCTGCTTGTGTTCCTTTTTTTATTTCCACTCCAACCTTGTTAATGAAGTAACGTTTTTTTATATTGCCTGCATGAAACAACAGCATAAGAACGAAATAAGATGCGCTTTTTGTAGTCCATTTTCGGAAGATTGTAGTTTCACCATGGCAGACCCACGTCAATAACATCCGCCTTCGCATAATTACGTCGCCTAGTGTAAATGCAGTCGGATTCTCTCAGCTACGCGGTTGTCTTTTCCTAAATCCTTATTTTTTTTCTCTTTGGGATTTTTTTTTCCGCAGCAGTTGTCCAATTTTGAGGCGCATTACAGCCACATACTGGAGTAAACTCTAGTGATGGAAGAAGTGTACTAATGCTAGTTTAAAACCTCCTTCAAAGTAAAACCCATGCATGCAAATTTCCCCCAAGTTGTTAGCTAAAAGTACTATCACTAAAATGTATTGTATGTATGTAATTGTGCATGTAATTGTACACTTTCAGTGTACAGGCATGGAAGAACTACTCAGAGTATTTACTTAAAGGAACATTTCACTCCAAAATTAAAAATACATATTTTTCCTCTTACCTGTAGAGCTATTTATCCATCTAGATTGTTTTGGTGTGAGTTGCTGAGTTTTGGCTCAGCCCTAGCGATGTTTACCATTTTTTAATATAATGGAACTATGTGAAGTACTCTTCATACTGTTAAACTATTATATATATTATTGTTTATTATTACTTATGTTGATTACTTGTTGTAGCTGGTCAAGGTGGAGATGATTTTAGCCTACTTTATATAGCCTTGCATAGTTTAATCTGTAAAATATTCCACATCTTTCACACATTATTGGTACTATTCAACATTTAAAGCCAGCAATGCAGTTAACAACAATGATACATTATAAGCTGCTATGTTTTGTATTTATAATCTGAATCTGTAAAGTAACTATTGCTGTCAAATAAATGTACTGGAGTAAAGAGGAGGCTACAGTCTTTCCCTATAAAATGCAGTGAAGTGTAAAGTATCATGAAATGGAAATACTCTGGTAAAGTAACCCACCTCAAAATTTTACTTAAGTGCAGTAGTTGAGTAAATGCACTTACCACCACTGTGTGTAAGCAACATTTTAATGTTGTAGCTGGTTTAGGTGTAGCTAATTCTAACTTCTTTATGTAGTTTAACATATGTTTAATCTGCAAAGTAACTATAGCTGTAAAGCACAAAACCCCAAAAATTTATTAGTTCAGTATACTTTCCACCTCTCTATATACTGTAGCTACAGTACCTAAAGACAGTAAACACAAGTAATATAATTTTTACATAAAACAGAATTGTCGATCATTAGTATCATGTGTCTCATTAAATTATCTGGAAAAATGTAAATATTTTGGCTTGAAACACCTGAATTGTCAGTCATGTTGGAGGAAGGAATTATGGAATGGCGATATCCCTTTCCAGTGTTTGATAGGGTAAAGAAATAAAGTAAAGGAACTAATAAAGCACTTTTTGATTGTGTAGAAAATTCAGTCAGCTCTTATCATGGCTGCTATTTGGGTCACTTCACTCAGTTAGGAAACTTCCTAATCAAAAAAGTGCCAAAATGCTTAAAAATTTCCCTTTAGAACCGTGTGGGTGAAGTCACAAACACTTTTTCGCATGAAACACAAGTAGTCTTTTGAGGAATCAATTACTTAGTTCATATGACAGTGATGTGGGAACCATCATTATAACAGTGGCAGTTATAGACCATCTTAAGCAATAAAACATCTTTTGGACCTTTTCTCTATACTTTTATTTCACTATACACACAATCACTGTAAGTGTGACTGTTTGTTGGATTAGCAGGTCTCCTGATGATAACTGATGAATAAACCACCGAAGACTCCTCTTCCACCTGCAGTAAGAAGTAAGAAATGTCATTACCTGAACAGAAACACACAGGCTAGTTCATTGCTGCATGGTAGATAGTGTTAGGTATACATATAACACTTACCACCACACTGCCATTCAAGCCACAGCAACAAAAGTAAATAGGAAATGCTTTGGAGAGAAAGAAACACAAACAGAATGAGGAGGGACATATAAACTTGCCCAACCTAACATCAAACATCTACTTCTTTTACATTATATTTATTTAGCTGACATTTTTATCCAGCAGACCACTGAACAAGCAATACACAGGTTCAATGAGACAAAAATCTGTATATCCTACCTGCCCGCAATCTTGGTCTGAGGTAGCAAATTAAAAGTGCCAACAAAATAAGACATGTAAGGGCTGCTGGTGTTCCATAAATAACTGGAATCAGATATTCAAGCTCTGTAGGTGTATCTGCAAAACCAAAAACATAAGAGTTGATATTCCTTTGATTTGGGCCATGAACTCCTTAAACAGAGATACGGCAAAACACCCACCTGTTGTTTTGTTTAAAGCATTTGATGGTCCGTGAGTGCTGTTAACCGTACTGTATCCATCAAACATCCGATTTACACTGCAATTTAAAGAACCATATGGATCCACAAGCACTGATATAGTCCATGTGCCTGTCTCCACATTTGATATGCTGTTTGGTTTGATGTTACTGAATTCCTCGTCACACATCACAGCACAAGAAACAGATGAATCCTCACTGTGGTGAACTGTAATATGGCAAAAAAGATTCTAAGTTACACCATTTCATTTTGACATTTGACATTGCATGTGTGTGTTATTTTCTCACCTGTAATTACACACAAGTTGATAATAAGTAGTTTCTGCCTGTGTCCATCACATTCACTTGTCCAGCAGGTATATTTCCCAGCATCTGCTTTTTTGACATTTACAATATATATAGACTTGTTGGAAGACACAAAGTAGGATCCTGGTCTTTGTACCGAGTTCCTGAGTGCAGTCATGTTACTTGCTTCAAATGTCCATTTTAAGTTAGTCAATTCACTCGGACATGCATGAGTAAAACTGCTGCCTGCAGTAGTGTAGTATGTCTTATGAGTTTCTTTCAGAATTTCTGAAAAATAAGAAGATATTGGTTGTTTGAATAGAGAATGGGCTTTTACAAATGTATAGAACTGGATACACAAAGCAGTTGGGTATGTTATATATTCAGTTTTAAGAGAACCTGACCTTTCTTCACACTGAAGACTGTGGGCTGCTCGTTCTGACAATTGTCTTGAAAACAATATTCACACCAGTAAAGGCCTTGATCATCCTCTGTTAAAGAATTAATGACCAAGGAACGATTGCTCAGAACCTTTATTCTGTCACGAAAGAGCTGCCGATGGTGATTTAGTCCTGTTCTATCTTGAAAAAAGATTGGGATTTTGTCACTACGTTCATCTTTCTTGTAAAACCATTTGAAAGAATTTGAGTCACTTCTGTAATGTGGACAAGGTATCACAGCTTGACATCCCAGCGAGAAGTGAAGGTGATTCGTGGCTGCTGAAATAAATACATTTTCTGTTATACACTAGTAGCTTAAAAAATGGAAAATATGAATAATGTATTGCCAGACAACAGTAACTTCCCAAAATTGTAATTTAAATACAGTGTAATATAAATGATTTAGTCAGTTACTTACTGTTTCCTGAGGCAAAAGGGGATGAGTTCCAAATAATCAGAAGAAAAATAAAGCCTTTTTGCATCATGCTTGAGACACACGTCTCAGCGGAAATAAAGACAATAGTGAACAGACAGAAGCACCCCCTCAGTGGTTACACTATTAGTGCTCATCAAAACACAGAGCCGAGACTCAGCATCACATCAGAGGGTTTTAGATTGAGCGTAATGACTAAATTCAAGTTGACACATCGGAAGTGTTCCAACAGCCAATGCAGAGGAAATTGACTGTGGCTGTCACCCACGCTGTTTTTCTGATGGTGTGGCATTTATTCCACTTTATGCATTAGTATAGGTGTTGCGATACAGTATGTGCATGAATAACAAGTGTAATTTCTCATATAAAGGTATGAAACAATTTGTACTCACTGTTGTTGATGTATTCTAATTTATGCTGTGTATACATCTTTGAGATCATTTGTAAATTATTTAAGTAAAACAAAAACTGTAGTTGTGTTGTTAATACAATATCTGCCAAACTAAAACTTTGCTGGAGTTTCTTGCAATGACTATTTCACCATCTTAAGAGGTTTATTTGAGTATTCTGAAAGTTCAAAGATGATTTAGGTTAACAGAGAGCAGACACTGATAACAAGCACAATGTGTTTGAAAGTGCAACAATGGAAAAATGTACATGATATGAACAATATGAATCAGATGTCAGTCACATAACAACTACAAGCTAACAAATGCTTATTTTAATAGTGTTGCTTCATTCAATCGTGAGCTCTTTAAAGTTTTGATGTTGTAGGCTAATTTTGATTTCAGAATCAGAAATACTCAGAATCAGAAATACTTTATTGATCCCCGAGGGGAAACTCTTTCTTTTTTTCTTTTTTCTTTTTTTGTTGCACATTCTTGAAACTGGACAAATCTTAACATGATACTAGCCTCCAAAATGAACATACAGTTGGATCAACACCTCTCTAAAACAGTTTAAACAAAGACTGAACATAATAACCTTAATGTGTGTGTGTGTGTGTTTGTGTGTGTGTGTGTGTATATATATTACATAAATTGTAATTTAATAAATTGTAATTGTAATTTAATAAATTGTAATTTTTACAACACGTACAACACATACTGTATGTTGATTTTAAAAAGGTAAAATAAAAACAGGTTTGTTACATAGATTCTCAAATATCATTTTATCATATTTAAATATTTCTTAATAATCTGTTGTTAACAGGGATTTCACACTTCGGCTAATTGGTCATCATTAAAAAGAAATACGGACTTCTATAATTCAATTTACGACCTTGTTGTTTGACGTTCGTACATTAAAAATCCGGTATTTCCGTTAGCACTTGAAGTCACCATTTGATAGACAGACGACCGGGCAGCTTCGCCGCCCGATGAGGTTGAAGGAGTAGAGAGCGATGGCAGAAATGGTGTCAGAGGAGGAATCGGAGCGCGAAATTGGAAACGAGGACTCGAGAGGATTTGAAAATAAAAAGAAAAGGGAAGAAGAGTAATTCAAGTGATTCCAGCCAGACAATAGAGAAAGAGGAGAAGTATCTTGTCGGGATGGTAGCTGTGACACAAACAGACGGCATTTTCAAGGATCCACATGAGGTCGGAAAGTTTGTAGGAGGAAAGATCGGAGATGTAAGATCGGTCAGTGACAACAAGAAGTGGGATGATCATCAAAGAGATAGAGCCCTGAATATCGCAGTGTGAATTGCTTCCCACTTGGATCAGAAGTAAAGAAGAAGGGAGTAGTAGCCTAAGTGGCGTGCCACTGACAGTGGAGGCCGAGTCATTTCGTTATGTTGAAGATGTGTGTGAGGCGAGAAGGCTGACAAGATTCCGAAAAGGGGAGAAGGAGGACAGTGTTTGACCTTTGAGGGGGAATTGCCGGAAAGAGTGTAATTAGATTATGTGTGTTACAGGGTGAGGCCATATGAGAGAGCTCCTCTCAGATGTTTCTGCTGTCAGGAATATGGACATGTTGCTGCAGTATGTAGAGGAGGCAGAAGATGTGGGAAGGATAACTGTAATGTGGAGGAGTGCAAAGTGGAGAAAGAGCAAGCAAAGTGCCTGCACTGCGAGGGAAATCACCAGACACACACTGTCTAAAAAGAATAAAGGAAGTAAAAGTGAATAAAAACAGAGCAGAAAAGGGATTGTTATACGCTGAAGCTGCTAAGAGTATGGAGAGAAAATGTGAAATGGCAGTGCAAAAGGAAAAGGAGCAGAAAGGGAATGGAGATGATCAGAGCATCAGTCTGGATAAGAAACGTTTTCTGGCATTTATTGCCATGGTTATAAATTGTGCTGCAGAAATAAAGGGGAAGTCGGAAAGGATTGAGATGGTGCTGGGCGCTGCAACAAGGTTCTTGAATGTTGTGGACATATCTGGAGAGGATCTGGATGTTACATTGAGGGAAGGAGTTGCACCAACTCAGACAACTGGGTCTGGGTTAGAGAGTGGACTAATGTCATGGGATCACTTTGGGTGGACACTGTAAATAGTTTACACTGTGAAGGTGTTACAATCCAGCAGTTGGCGGTAATGCACATTTATGGATCCCAACCGCCATAAAACTTAACAGAAGAAGAAAATTCGCCGCCCACCGGTGATTACATCATAGCATCAACTTTGTTTGCTTTACACGTCATTGTGTACCATCAGGTTGGTTACCTTTTGTTGTGTTCAAAGAGCATTTCCTCCAGCGAGCCACAGGCATCATCGGAATGGAGTTAACTGAAGCTGTCGTGAAATTTCAGTTGGGCTGGCCTCATATGCATCACTTGTTTGCTCTACTTTGTCTTGGTGCAGTCGTCTATAAATTAAATATTTTGCTCGCCAAAAGAAGGGATGCGTTTCGAAACATGGACGCTTTTCCAGGACCGCCGGGACACTGGTTTTTTGGACATGTTTTCGAAGTAATTCAAGCGTGAACGCTCAGTAACGTAACAGCAACTTTGTGTAACTGTTACATAGCCTGCATAATGTAGCCACCATTACTAGTCGTTAGGATGAAATAAATGAGCACATTAGCAGTGGTGGAATGTAACTAGTACATTTATGAGGTACCTGTACTCCTGAGGTAGGCCGACCATTTCCATTTAAACTTCTACTCCACTTCAATCCAGTGGGAAATATTGTTCTTTTTACCCCACTATATTTATCTGACAGCTATAGTTACTTTGTAGATAAATATCTTACATATTATTAGCGTTTTGGCTAAATCTGACACATTTACATCTTATTGATGTTAATTAATGTGTGATGTCTTGAATACACAGTATATAAGACAATAGTTCAAATTACCTCCACCTAGACCAGCGTCAACATTTAAATGCTGGATACCATATATTATTAAGAGTTTGCAAGTTGTAATAAGAATTTTTAAGTATTTATTAAATAATTTATCAAGGCTTTATAGCTTTCATAGGCCAATAACAGGAACAGCTTTTGGGTTGCCAGTTGGTAAAACGTCTATTTGGCTGGTATGTCCTCCTTTGTAAGGAGCTGTTCTACATAATGAGTACTTTTACTTTTGATACTTAAGTAAACACATTTTACAATACTTATTTTATTCAAGTAAAACAATTAAATGCAAGACTTTAAGTTGTAATTGAGTATTTTTACTTTGTGATTTTGCTACTTTTACTTAAGTAGAGTTTCATTAGAGACACGCGGTTGGTAAACAACACAGTTCAGGCAAACACACTGTCTTCCCCAGAGGTCACTTCATACTGTATATAAATGAGATACAAAGCATGCAGGTTACAGGATTTGAAAGGTTTGGTCAAGCTTCCTGTCTTATTTTTTCTTTCAGTTTAAACAAGATGGGAAAGACTTGGACAAGATAGTGAAATGGGGACAGCAGTACCCTTATGCTTTCCCACTGTGGTTTGGTCCCTTTGTTTGTTTCCTCAACATTCATCATCCAGATTATGTGAAAACCATACTGGCATCAACAGGTGTGTGAGCTATTATTTTCTAGCTTTTATCTACTGAATTAATATTATTACTATTATAATATTGTAGTCAATTCAGTGCTCTATATAATCCCCTACAGGGCCATTGGCTACAGTTTTACAACCAAAGGTCAATGTAACAACATTTATATTTGTTTGTTTCCTAACAGAGCCAAAAGATGATTTTGCATATAGGTTTATTGAGTCTTGGATTGGTAAGACTGCTTTGCCTTTCTCCTGCAGCATATTTTGGCTTATTACAGAGTTGTTTAGCTGCTTTACTCACTCACACACACGGCCTCTTCCTGTCTTCAGGGGAAGGCTTACTGGTGTCAAAAGGTCAGAAGTGGTTTCAGCACAGAAGGTTCCTGACCCCAGGTTTCCACTATGATGTTTTGAAACCATACGTAAAGCTGATGTCAGATTCTGCCAAAACTATGTTGGTATGTAAATAATGTGTGTAAATCACAATTCATACAAAGTAAATAAAGACCATAATGGTGAAGGATTTAGTGGTATCTAGCGGTGAAATTGCATTTTGCAACCATTTGAATACCACTGTCTGCAATTGGGTCCTATCCCTTGGTACCCTGCTTGACAATACGCAACATATACACTAATGAAAACATACTTATAAATATTATATTCCATTTCTGCCAATAGCTCCTCTTAAATGTTACACACTGGACCTTTTTTAAACTGTCTAATTGAAACATTTTGTGTCAAAGTCGATTGAGCGAATGAGCGTGTTGGAGTTTTTTTTCCATCTCCTGCAGAGATGTCACATCTGTTCTCTCACTGTTGCCAGGACAAATTGGAAAGTTATGCAAACACCAATGAGTCCTTTGAATTGTTTAAACACGTGAGCCTCATGACACTGGACAGCATCTTGAAGTGTGCCTTCAGCTACAACAGCAACTGTCAGACCGAGAGGTGAGTCTGTACAAACCGTTTTCTGCCATTCAGTTTCACTTCTATGTTTTCAGTTGTTTTACTGCTTCAGCTGTCTGAATCAGGAGTGGAGGAAATTTAGCTTTTAACATTTGCCTACTCTATGTTCTTATTTCAGTGGAACAAACGCATACATAAAAGCAGTGTATGAGCTCAGTTACCTAATTAACCTGCGGTTCAGGACGTTTCCATACCACAGTGACCTAATTTTCTACCTCAGCCCACATGGCTTCAAATACAGAAAAGCACGCAGGGTGGCTCACAGTCATACAGGTGAGATCTGAACACATAATTAGATTAATGACAATCTGAAACAATTGCCAAATATCAATTATACTGGATTTGATCAATTTGCAATATAGCACACCCATACACTGAGCTTTTGGTATTTTCTGAAATTTCACACGTTGCTGCTGTTATTTGTCTTTTGAAGAGAAAGTCATAAGAACGAGGAAAGAAGCACTAAAGGACATTAAAGAGCTGGACCGCATACAGGCCAAGAGAAACTTGGACTTTCTGGACATCCTTCTCTTTGCAAGAGTATGTTATGTGATATCGACTCCAATCTACTGATTTCAGAAAATTAGACATTCTCACTTTCGCTCACTGTAATAACATTAGTAACAAACCACAAACCTTTGAAGTGAGTAAACTGTACTTGTATACCAATTGTCAAAACATGATGTTACAAAGTCCTCTATAGAGAAAATTATTTAAAAGTAGTGAGAATAATGGTATTAAGACATTAAAAGCATAAACAACCTTAAAGTAGCAGCAACCAAATTTAAACAGCAAACAATATACAGCCATCAAGGTATTAAGGCATACAGCATTTTAAGCTCAAAGTAACTGGAGGGAAGTCTGATGTGCAGCCACAACACCACAGATACCAACAGATAAGACAACTATGAGACAATGACACAGAAACAGTAAAAAAAAAAAAAAAAAAAAAAAAAGTCATGTATAAAACCTGAGATCATATTAGAATGATTTGGCATAATGTGCAAATATATGCAAGTGGCAAAAAAGGAAACACTGAAGGCTATTACTGTGCATAGGCTCTCATGCTCAGCATATCAATGGCCACTGATAAAAGGCAACGGTCCTCTCTTTTAGTCCTTATGTGGCACTCTTGAGGAGCGGCCTGAAGGCAAAAACTCAAATTCTTTGAGTCCAAAGAACTTCCTTCCAAAGCTTCTGCTTGTTGTAAACATCCCTGAGCTGTGGGTGCCTGACTCATCTCAACTTTCTCGCTGACATAATATTCATGTTAATATTACTTACTAGACCAAAAAACAAGACTTCAAGTTAAGTTTTATCAAATGTTAATTTTAAATATCAGGAGAAACATACATCTAATTTTCACCAAGAGGAAAAGAAGTTGATTCTTCTTTTGTTTGAGAAAGTGTCTCTTACTTGGTTCAAAACAAAGTTTGTTGTCAAGAACAGTGCTCAAATTTCTGTACTGCTCCATCAGCTTGATTTTCTCACCTTAAATTTCTGTACTGCTCTACCAGCTTGATTTTCTCACCTTAAATATCACTACACTCTTCCTCACTGTAGAGGCAGAATAACACTTTCTAAGGTCAATTATCTTGTCCTTAGGTGCAACATTTAGCTCTGTGACTTACCCACCTGTCTGCCATTATCTATTGGATATTTTATGCTCTTATGGTTTCATTGTTATGTACTGTGTGTGTGAATATATATATATATATATATATATATATATATATATATATACATTAATCTCCCCTTCAGGATGAGAAGCAGCAGGGTCTGTCAGATGAAGATATACGAGCAGAAGTGGACACCTTCATGTTTGAGGGCCATGACACCACAGCCAGTGGCATCTCTTTCATCCTCTACTGTCTGGCCTGCCACCCAGAACACCAGAAGATTTGCAGGGATGAGATCATTCAAGCCTTGGATGGCAAGGACACCATGGAGTGGTAGGTTTACGTGTTAAACATTGCCATATGCAATGCAAATCAGTACCACAACAGCTGGTTTAGGTAAGCTTTAGGTCGTCACTTTATGGTTTTGAATATTTACAACTAACGCAACCTGTCTTATTTTAAGGGAGGATCTGAGTAAAATTCCATACACTACAATGTGCATAAAAGAATCCCTCCGTCTTTACCCTCCGGTACCAGGAATGTCCAGAAAAACCACCAAACCCATGACCTTTTCTGATGGAAGGACTTTACCAGAAGGTTTGTTAGTTTTTTGAAAGTTAATGTAGATAAGACAGCACACTGTGCATGCATAATAACTTTTACCACATTGACAAAATATTAACTTATTATATTGGTTTTGTCTCAAATTGGTTTTCCATAATTGCCTTAGTTTTTGTTTAACAAAGTCAGCCTTGCTGAGGCTGAACATATTCACCCTTTACCCTACATTTTTCCCCTTTTGTTTCCCCATAAGTAGCTTCAAGGTTGTTAAAACCATTTTATTCCACAATGTCTGACACTATTAAACTGTATGTTCTGCATTGGCTAGTTTAAACTCCTAAATTAAGCTTTTGTTATATTTACACTTAGTAAAATATTCACATCCAAGACTCCATATGTTTTTATGGTTGCACCATTTTATCAAATGGAAATATTCCAGATGTCTTCTGCATCATTTCATATACATTTTCCCAAAGCTCTGTGGGTTTTTAGCCAAACATTGGTCAGAAGTCAATGACTGACCCAGTGACAGGCTGCTACTTGGTCAGGGGTTAAATGGTAGTGGCAGCTTTACAATAATTTGTCACACACTTAAATATAAAAGTTTGTATTCATACACTTTGTATGTGTCCAGTCCCTGCACAATCCTAAACTAACACAATGTTATATTTGTAGGTTCTAATGTTGGAACAAGTGTGTATGGGATTCACAGGAATCCAGCTGTCTGGGAAAACCCTGATGTAAGTCAAGATGATTTCATTCTGAGTAAATCTTTGAAGTGAAAGCAGATGTCAGCATATCACAAACTGACACCTAGGAGCTGCTATGGTTTATTCACTCACCGTATTGGGGATGTGAATGAGTATAAACTCATTCAATTATTCATGGACAGATGAAGAAAATGTGATTTACGCATCACTGGACACAGTGTTAGTTAGTTTTTTCCATCTTGTGTCAACATAGGTCTTTGACCCACTGCGTTTCCAGCCAGAGAATGCTTCCAGGAGGTCACCTCATGCATTTGTCCCCTTCTCTGCTGGGCCAAGGTTTGTCCACACCTGGTACTCTGTGATTATGTCACTAAGAACTAGGGAGGGAGATTCTCAGTTTACAGCAATGTGCTGTCTATTCATTTGTCGGACAAAAACCTGCATTATGTAGACGTGTAACCTAGCACCAGCCCCCTTTTCACCAACACAATTATAAAAATAAAAAAAATGGTTAGGATTCATTAGGGGTTAGAGTAAACAAGAGGTAGGGTGTAAACTCAGTGTAACCTAGAACTAATCCAATTTTAAAACGATGCACAAACCTCAAATGGAAATACTTGTTTAGTCCTAAATAGGATATCAAGCTTGAAAAGATGCATGATATGGATTATTCAGTAGAATATGAATCCCGTCAGTGAATGTACAGTACTTGAAGGTTTATTTATCTTTTTATTCCATTTATTTGCTGTGTCACTTTTCTGCTGACTGAAGGAAAATTGACGTCCGCTCATTCAACACATCTGGGGTCTACAAACAGAACCAGACTTAATATTTAATTGAGCTTACAAACTTTGCAAATCTTTGTATTTTAGTAAACAACTCTTAGTCAATTCAACATCATATGTGTGTCTCTCCTAATGAATCAGTGTTTGTTATCATGCATAGTTTATAATTTACCCCAAGACATGCTGTAAGTGCTGTGTTGGAAAGAGGAAGTAGTAGTTAGTCTCATTCATGCTCCTCTGCCAAAACTTCAAGATTGAGATGGACAAAAGTATTAATAATTAATTTCCCCCCTACTGATTTAGTTAGATAAAAAAGGAAAGCACTGGATGAATGAACTGGAATTTATGGACAACTTAACACTTTACAATACAATAGCCATGCAGCAAGAACCAATTTGGTGAAGCTTATTGCTTCCAGCGTATTCATCAGTTGCACACATTGCAAATATCACTTAATTTAGCAAAGGATTTTATTGTTACAAATTGTGACAACAAATGCCTAATACACACTATTAACAGTGGTTACATGTAGATTCTCACCAAAACGGATCAGTATGAGCTTCATCATATCAACATTTACTGCAGGGCTATTGCCATATTTTTGTCCACTCTATTCTAATATTATGTCAGTCCACATGCAAAAATAATTCTGGTACTGACTGATTTGATTTCTTAAGACCATAAAACAACCCTTGTTTGTTTTTTTCCTTCTGAGTGAAAAGGATTAAATTCACTACTCACGACATGTTTCTCTCCTCTTGTTATTGCTTAAAAGCATTTAATTTATCATTTTCCTCATAATGCTAATTTTGTTTTCATCACACAGAAACTGCATTGGTCAGAACTTTGCCATGAATGAGATGAAAGTGGTGATAGCCCTGACACTGAAAAGATACCAGCTGACAGAGGACCCCACTTGGGAACCCAAGATAATTCCTAGACTGGTGCTTCGCTCACTCAATGGCATCCACATCAAGATCAAACCTGTAGACCCAGAAGTGTAAAGGGGGGAAAACTGCAGGAAATGCTGTAAACTGGAAATTGCATTATTCAATTACGGAACATTTTTAGGAGTTAGCTTGATTTCTAATATTTTACTATGCCTTTACACTGACATAGAACAGATAATGATCAGAATCAGAAATACTTTATTGATCATTGGTCGAGGGGAAACTCTTTTGTTACAGCTGCTCACTACCACGTCAATGCACACAGGAATAGAAGTACTAAGCAAATCAAATTATAATATACTATAATACAGGTAAGATAAATTAAGTACAAAGTGCATATACAGTAGTATAGTACTGTATAGTAGTACAGTACAAAAGTGGATTTAGAAGTTAATAAGTATGCACGGTATAATAATACAATGTAATAATATAAGTAATAAGTAATAGTGCAATAATGAGTACTGTCAAGTTAATGATGAACTGTGCTGTATTTAATTTAGTGACTGAATATGTTTTGGGGGGGGGGATTACTTGCTGAAAAAGTTGCATTTGTATTTTATAATAATTTTCTTGCACTGAAACAGTTTTTAATTAGACATTTTAGCACTTTCACTTTAGCATTTTTATAGAGCCCATTGATGTTTTGTCTGCTTAAACATTAACAAAGTTTACTGCCACTGTGTGAAGATTCAGTTTTAGCTGTCATGAAAGTGATTTGTCTGTGCCACATGAACTCTGTGGAACCAGGTCTGTGTTTACCTTCAGAATAAAGTTATAGGAAGGTGCAGTATGCAAAACAATAGGCTCTAAATACACTGGATCACCTTTGTTCTACAGAATCTATGCTGTTTGCTAATAAGACATCAAATTACTTCCCTTTAGAGGACCTTTCATCAGGTATACATTTGGAAAACAGGCAGTTAATATCAGGAAGAGCAATGCAACATTATTTAATCACAGCTGGAAGCACTGCAGAGAATTGAGTCAAAAGTAATTCATTTTTTATTTACAGTCATATGATTACAAAATCCACACGCCCACAAGGACAAAAAGTCACCAGCAGTTTGTAAACGTCTGTCTTTGATCTCCAACCTTTTACTTATTTAAAGATCCCATGAAGTGGCTAATGAACTTCTAGAAAACAACTTCCTGGACAGCAGTGCATTTTTAGTGGTGACCTCATGCCAACAAGGGCTTCAAGTCCAACCGTTAAGGTCATCTGATCTTTCTGCATGTTATATCAACTTAACCCACCTTTCTTACCATAACTGCTAGCCCCTTTGTTTACAGTAAAATTGACACCTTTCAAGCTAATGTCCCCACAACAACTTCTTTCAAAAAGGAAATAAAAAGCTGTTGGGGCGGCCTTGTGGTTAAGATGCATACCATATACTATGACCATAATATTCTGGTTGTGATTCCAGATGACTGCCTCTGTTGCAGGTCACTTCCCCTCTATCTTCCTTCATTTCCTGTCACCTTTCTACTATCTGCCTTTGAATGAAAGCAAAACTGCCCTAAAAAAAAGTAATAAAAGCATTTCATGGGACCTTTACATTTGGACTACACTGTATAAACCAATTACACTGTGTTCCACTGGTTCATTACATGTTTGACACAGCTATGTTTTTCTGCTGCTGTGCAAAGACACTGTTCCTATGTCTCAATCCAGTTCAGGGCAAACAAAATATGAACAGTATACTGTATAAATGTCATTGTACTCTATTGCATGTGAAAGATGTTAACACGCTACTTGACCATTAAAACTTACTGAATCCAAACCTTTCTGTTTTTACTAACTTTTTATCTTGCAGCAAAGTTGGTATTTGTTACTGCTATATTCTGTCACTAGTTAACAGTGCAATTTATTGCCAACATACAAATCCTTGTATTTACTGTATACTGGAGCTGGGAAAAATGGCCAACAAACCATTTAAAACTCAATATACTGGAAAAAGCCAAAGGACACATATGATCAACATACTGTTTGGACAGGGCAAATGGCTTTAATCTGCAGGGAAATCCAAATGAATAACCAGAAGCTTGCACCACCACTTTCATGGGATGCCATGGTTAGTGCAACAGGCCATACACAATAGTACCTGCAAGTCTGCAGCCAAATCTCCCTAAAAACTCTGACCTTTGTGCACAAGTCACCATCTAGTGGCTTGTAGGACAAGTACAAGACAAGATGTCATATCAGTCTAACACATGTAACGGAAATGTTTCAGTGAGTAAAATGTTTAATCACATATCAATAGGTTTTCAAAATAAAAAGCAGCCCTGTGTTTTGATAGAAATTGACTTCATGTCTGGATTCTCTGGCTTTCCTAACTTCTCACAGTAAAATATCTAATATGAAAAATGCGTTTGCTATTTAGCATTATCAAAATACCCAAGGAGTGAAAAAAAATGTTGAAACATGTTTAGTAGAAAAAAAATCCAACTCTACATCCAACACATCAAAAACAACTCAATGACCCATCATATCCATGTAGCCTGTCACTCACAGACAAACATATAGAACTGCCATTCTGAGGCTCAAATGCTCACTGCCAGGTCTTGTAAATTTACGTTACTTTTGTTGGCAATCGACAAGATTCTGCCATTTCCTGGCCAACTTATCAACTGCTGACTTAGTAATGTAGATGATATCTTGTGACAGACCACAGGGAAATTGTGTGATGCTTTTTTGTAATGATGATGACGAGTGATGAAGATGAACAAATAAAAAAAGAAAATTGAGAAGTGAATGACTTCACCTCTGCCAGGTCACAGTCCCTGATGTATCTGCTGGTAACCTGAGAGTCAGCAGCTTTAAGTAACTGGTTAGATGAGTAGTGAAGGGGTGGGTTTCTTGCCCGGCCAAGCTTCTTTAGCATACTTCTTTTTGCGTGGCTCGTTGTGGGTCTCTGGTAGGTAGGGAGCTGTGACAGGGGTGGGGTTGAGGGTGACAGGGGGCTGAGGAGCCTCTGGGGCCAGGTCCACCTCTGGTGCTGGATTGGGGAAGGGCAGAGGGAGCCCTCCCTGCATAGCAGCACCTCCTGGTGCTCCTGTTGGCTGGTTCTCATGACTGGTGGGAGGCAAGTCCCCATAGAGACCACCGCCCAAACTGTAGCCATGGATGCGTTTTGAAGTCAGGTCATCAAGACCCAGAGTGTTTTGGCCCTCTGATCTGCGTTTCTGCAGCAGGGATGACAGAGTATTAAATTCACAAGTAATACATTTAGCCAATCTTATTACACATTTACTGCCTTTGCAGATCATAACCCATCAAAACACATTGCAAATTAGCATGTTATGCAACACTATGAGTACACTACTTTTTAATTGAAACAGAACAGAACCACTCATTCAGAGAATACCGGTGCCATGCTCACCCAGTGAGCTACACAGGACTAGTGGCAGAAACATGGCACTGTTAATGTGCTGAGTGACCATACTGCTCAACATACAGTACTACTTTGTAGCCTGTCAAATTAAATGTATCAATTGAATCATACATTTTTAAATGGCAAAACCAAAGCTTACCTTGATGGGGATGACAGCAGTCTGCACCATATTTCTAAAGCGTCCAACCGAGGGGTCTATATCCTCTGTAAGTATTTAAAATACAAGTGTTACAATTTATTGCTGAGTGCATTTCTTCTCTTGAAAAGTAGAAATGTACATATCTGATCAGTGATATAGCTTGGTTATATCTTTACAGTATATCAGGAGGCTAAAATCAAAACTAAGTTATTTTCTTCTCAGTCACATGCTGTAAGACTTTCACACAAGAAAATAATTTAACACTGGACTATTGACAAATGACAACAATCAACCTAAAAAAATGCTTTGGCTTGGCATTGTCAGTGAAAACAACAGAGTTGTTTCATGGTATGAGTGTTTCTTTATGCCGCCTTCACTTTGATTTGTACCTGGGTTAATAATGGAGTCCTCCTCATTGAAGGTAACCCTGGAGTTTCTTCGTTTCCGCTTAGGCCTCTGGATTTCCAGGTTGCCCTCCTCAATGGTCAGTAGGGAGATGCGCTTGTTGTGAGCTGTGTTGAACTCTGTCAGGTTCTAGCACGATGCAGACAGCAAGAGAAAAATGTGTGTAGTGTGGCTGCATTAACATCAAGACACTACTACTTTACAACACAACAATACACCAGACTGAGCAGGATAATAAGAGGTAGCATCATAAAACTAAGGGACAGGTAAACATAACTACTTGTTAATAAACAGGCAATAGGTATAAACAGGTCATATAATCACTAGATCTGTTCCTCAAATTTTGGACAGTGCATTTTGCATTACTACTCACACAGTCTAATCTGTGAGGATTAGAACGAAATGTAAAACATTACACGTCATAAACATATGAATAACATAAGAATAACTAAAAAGGACTAAAATATATTTTAAACATTGTTCTGCGTCTATCAGCAGTCTACCTAAAACAGTAATTTTTGGCTAAAATAGGTCATAATTGAGACACAAGATGAAGCCATTTTCTTTCTTCATTCTCTTTTATGTAGTTCATGTTTGAGAGCATGAGAATATTGTTATCAAGAAACTAAATGTACCTCCAGCTCTGTCTCTTCCTCTGGAAGCCCAAGCAGTCCTTTCAGCTCCTCATCCTCTCCTGTCTTACTGTCTCCTGTGCCAGCGGTGCCTTGGGTTTGGGGTTTCTCTCTTATGGTGTAGGTCCGCGTTGAGGCCCCAAAAGATATGGTAGAGTCTATTGGAACCTGCTGTGGCTTGTGTGCCTCCAGACGGATGTGTCCGAGGAAAGTACCATGTGCTAAAACGGTGACAGTCAAATAAGGAGGTTTGCATATGTTAGGACAGATTATTCATAGTTTTCGAATGTTACATTATTATGGAACTGAATCAAGTGTGATTCAGTCCTGGTGGCAATGCATGTGTTGCTGTCACACTAAACCTGTGAGATGGAGCAATAATAAAAGAACAATACCTCAAGATGGTTCTGTGAACCAATCAAAGCATAAATTTGTACGAAACAAGTGTAGCAGAATTAATTAACTTGCCATCATTTGCCATTACTTGCCATTATTACTGTAAATTTTATTTATTATTAGTAACTTCTTTATTTTAATGTTATGTTATTTACTATTTTATTTTCATTAAAATTGTTTAGAATGTGTGTAACATGAGCGCTTTCTGCTGGGCCCCTGCAGACTTAAGGGATGCGCTCCAAATTCCATTATCAGTCTGCTATATCCTGCCCCTGCCTACACTGTTTTCTGGAGTTTGTTACTACAAACTTGGCTGTGGGTGACCTAATATAATTCTGTTATTACCAGAATAAATGGCTGGTTGGAGTGTTTCATTCATCACACCATGCAAGAGAGTACAGAACTGCTATATAAGCAAATTCTGATAGCTTAATGTTAGTAAAAACTGAATGTTTTCGCCTGATAACACACAGCAGGTGTGAGGCAACTAAAAGAAAGAATGCCAGGTCAAAGCTTTTAAATCAAACTGAAATCAGGCATTGACATCTCTTCAAGAAAAATTGGTATCAGGGCAGCAACTAACAATTATTTTTATTATTGATTAATTAGCAAATTATTTTCTCAATTAATCGAGTAATCACTTTGTCTATAAAATGTGAGAGAAAAAAAAGTCCATTAAATTTTCCCAAAGCAGAAAATGAAATATTGAAATTGCTTGTTTTGTCCGTCCAACAGTCCAAAACCCAAAGATATTACAGTACATTTACAGTGATATAAGACAACAAAGCTGGAAACCCACACGTTTCCAAAGCTGGAACCAGATAATGCTTAGCATGTCTGTTTGAAAAATGACTAAAACAATCAAAATAGTTGCCAATTAATTGTCTGTCTATCTATCTATCTATCTATCATTTCAGTTCTAATGTGTATTACATGTACATAACTGTGGCCAGTAAAAATGATTCTTTGCAAGTCACTTTTATTAGTTTTTCAGCCATTTGCATGTATGTCAAACCTTTCCAGACACTGGTTCTAAATATAAAACAAGTATACAAGTGTGAATGTCGTCTTACTGCTGTTAAGGTCTATGAGAAAGACCCTTTTTAGGTGTTTGTGGTAGACCAGGGCAGCGTGGACACGTGAGCATGACTGATGGTCGATGGTGAAGTCACACCAGTCAGGGTTCCTCCCAAACAGGTAGTACTTCTTTTCATCAATGATCAGTTTCTACAGGAAGAGACAGTTTTAGTGAATCATGGTCATTAAAACAACTAGTGAAAAGCTCTACAAACAGTCTGCAATGTCTCTGTGCCCCTGAGCCATAACTTAACAGTGTTACTTCCCACTGAAAAGCTTAAATCTCGGGGCTAATGCTGCTCTCGCACCGTTTGAAGCCATGCAGCCATAGAAAATCCCAGTGAGCAACACATCTGGGACAAAGTGGACTGTCAGGCTCGTATCTGGTGCAGTCAACTAACACACCTCCCACAATACTATCCATTACATACTTTAACACGAGTATACAATATTGTTAAGCTGATGGCAAGGCCACCGTGTCCTGCAGTAACATTTCCAAGCTTCCAGTTACCTCCATCAGTTTGTCTCCCTTCATCACGTCTAGATGGAGCCCCGGGGGCGGCTTGCCTGCCCTGAAAGAAAACAGTTGATGAACGTTTTTAAACATTTAAACTGTCTACATTCCGGGTTATGCAAAATTGAACATTAAAAGCGACAAATAAATATCCTAACTCTTGTCACGGTTAAAGATTTATTCATAAAAACGAGTGCTTGGACTTCCACAAGCTCATGGAAACGTTAACTGCGGTCGTTATCTATTGCAAGAGCAACGCTATCACAGATCAAGACAAAGCCTAGAAATGCTAAAATGTCCTATCCATATCACTGAACGCGTTCTGTTCATAACTGACACGCTTGAAATTAAACATATGAAGCATCTTTTCCTGAAAAAAGGAAAAAAATACACTCAACGCCGATTGTAAATTAATGGCAGCGTTGGCAGCGTTAACAGGTTAGCTTGCTAGCTTGCTTAGTTGCTAACGTTAGCTACAGTAACTACAAGCTTCTCTCTGAATAAAGGTGAATTATATAAATGAGTGAACTTGTTTTGCTCATTTGCAACTAATATTGCATTACAAACAAACAGTTACAACTTCCACACGTGCATTTTCTCACCATGTTGGACAATCAAAAGGAGGGGGACTCTCTTTGCTTATTTTAGTCGCCATCTTGCCTCATCTTCTCAAAGCTGAGATGCATGTTGGGTAAACGTCACTTTGGGTTATTGGGAGTTGTAGTCTTACAATCCCAACACGTAACATCCAAATTAGACCACCAAATCCATTTCATAAAATCTATTATGTCCCTAACTTAAACTGAAACTGGGCAAAATGATCGCGCTCATACTCTCACTGTGCTAAGATGAAGTGAGGGGAATTACAGTAAAAACAACTCAGATCCTAGATTTCTAACTGAAAATAGTGCTGCTGTGCTACAGAAAAATAATTTTGAAATGTATCTGATTTGTGTTGTTGTAGAGAGCTAGTAGTTTGAAAACCTGAACAGCACAGGTTTCTCACATGTTTGTTGTTGCAAGGGCCTTCAACTTAATGAGGTGTTGTGTCATAGCCTTTATACTATTGTTTATGTCTATGGTTTTGACTCTTGTTCCTGAGAACAGCATACTTCCATTTTCTCTACTTAAGTCAAAGTGTTTTGTCATGATAGCATCTCATAAGAAGTGGCATTACCAAGTATGATCATGGAAAGGGGGGGAAACCCCCCAAGAGCCTCAACCGACAGACCAGGCTGATCTTTGAGACTGTTGTAGGGTTCATTTGGAAAGTGTTGTGGGTTTTGTCAGATGCTGTGAGGGACTGCCTCATCATGTCTCAGAGGTGGGGGGATGCTTAGTTTACTCTACAGTGCAGATCGGCAGAAGGAAGTGGGGGTGCTGTCTTTTTCTACTATGTGTATGAGGTAGTTTGAGACAACAATGGGTAAATTATCTGTATTAAGGATATGTCATGGGCTTTGAAGGGCACCGGGACCAGGATACATATGGAGAGAAGGGTGGTTTCCCGACAGCTCAGGGAACCCTTTTCTGGCTTGGCTGGGTGAAACATGTCTGCCCTTCCTGTCAAGCATCAACCATTATTGTTGTGTTTGGTATCAGCACTGTGTGACAGACTGGGGGAGACTTTCTATTCGGCCCTGTGTAATCTGTCCACACAGTTGTTACATGATACAAAAACGTTGTGTTTGCCCAGGCTACCAAGTTGTCCATCTGCTTGACGTGCTAAAGCAATGAGGGGCTTTTAACAGTCTTTAAAGAGATTAGATTTTGTCCATTTGAGAGTGGAGTACATTATCCCTTGGGAATGTTATGTGCACACAATGCAGTATTTGCAGTTTCCACACTCACTCACACATGCACACACAAATGCAAATTTGGACACATTTCCAAAAGTAAACATCTTAGAGTGTCTTGGTCTATTTTCTTTGGGTGATAACAAAGCAACACTTTATGTTGCAATCATTTAAATAAAAATAATTCAGTCATTTTCTTTCACAACTTCATACTATAGCAGGGCGTAAGTCATCTCACTTGGCCGCCGTCTGTGAATGCAAGCATTGTGCAAACAGCTCCTGTAACTTCCTCATTCGTTTTTGTGGTTTTTGACTGAGAAAGTATCTCCCTTTTATGCTGCTCTTGTCATTTGCCTTCTGCCTTCATTTTTGATCACAGCACACTGAGGCAGCAGTGATGGCATGCACGACTGCTTTGCCTCTTCAGCAATTAATTGCATCATTGGACAATACATGTCTGCCAAAAATTCTACAAGTTTGCTCTGGAGTGTATTTCCAAGGTAGGCCGTTTATTGTTTTATTTATTGTTAACTGAAACTGTGAGTGTAAATGAGGACAGAACTGAAGAGATTAGATCACTAGAAATCGTAACGTGTCTGGATGTCTGCATTGTGTCTGTTTGTATCTGTATGTATTGCATACATTTATATCTATACAGTATACTTGTTTGCTTCTTTTCTTAACCCCAAATCAGATGTTACTGTAGCCAAATAAGACAGTGAGCAATTGTTATAGTTGAAAAGTTGGTATTGTTCATGAGTGGTAAATAGAAATATTTCATATTAGAGTACGTAAGATTATGTCCCAGTTAAGAAAAATAAGAAAATGTGTTATTTATGCTTGATATATCTGCTCATTACTGAATGTTGATCTTGGGGTTTTTTTTGTTGTTCCTCGCTCCATGTCGCACTTTCTGTTTCAGGGTCTATATATGAAATTTCTGGGAGTGAAGTGTGCTTTTCTACTGGGGATCTAATAAAGGTCATTGGCATTGAGCTCCTGTCAGTTTGCTGTGAAGACATCAGCAACAATGACAAGTTTGAGCTGCCTATCAACCACACAGGTCGGTGTGAGCTTCTCTTGAGAACTGTTAATTTATTTTGCTGCTGACCACTGACATTTGTCGCTGTTTCTCAGGCAAGTTCAGGGTTGTTCCGGAGGCGATGCCTTACAGTACAGTCGAGGAAATGATGAGCCTGAGGCCTGTGGGCCTGGAATCCAGCCTTCCCTTCACTTTCACCAGCCGCTCCAAGATGACCTTTGGCGATTTCACACTGGGGGCCGGGAGAGCTTTGACAGTGGTCTCCATTGAGCAGCGTGAGGGCGAGGAGGATCAGGTGCGCTGCCGTGTTCATGGACAACAGGACGCCTCTGCGGAAGTGTGTATCCCATTTTCCTCCCAAGGGGAGTTCAAGGAGTGTGAGAGCGATGAGTGCTTCACTTTGCGGGAGATCATGTCCTCACCTCACCTGTGTAGTCGAAGGTTTCACTTAATCAACACCACCAAGTGTGAACGGCCCCTTATCCTCAGTCCAATATACCAGGTCCACGCCATCATGAACTGTGAGAATAACCTACTTTTTCATTTTCATTTAAAAATAATTTAAAAATAAATAAATTATCTGCATCTTACATACATAATGTTTTTTTACACATTAACACACATTGTTTATCTGTTGATCAGCATTTATTAACATTTTGTGTGTAAAGTACAAGGCAGAGGTGGGTAGTAGGCTAAGTAATGACTTACATTTACTCCGTTACATGTTAAGTCACTTTTTTGAGTAAATTGTAGGCTACTCGTCGGAGTAGTTTTAATACAACATACGTTTTACTCTTTCTTGAGTATTTTTTTAGAGAAAAATCTTTACTTTTACTCCGTTACATTTGGATACATTCATCGCGCTACTTTTATTTATTCATTATTTTATGCATTCATGCACATCCGCGGTCTGCTGGCGCTCTGTTCTCCTACCTTCCTAATATTTACACCAAAATTCCACCAGACTGTACTGACACTGAGCTGACAGAGAGAAGTTAAGGGTCTGTTCTGTTAATGCTAGTACATTTAATAATATATACTCACAGTATATCATGCTTCAAAACTACTAGGCCCACTACTTCTGCTTTCTGCCATAATGTAAAAATTAAAGGTGTGCATTTAACTAGTTACGCTCATTGGTGTAGTCTGATGAAGAGAGACAGAAAAGTAGAGACCAATTTATGCACACGAAAAAAAGAGACAAACTACTTTTATTTCATGTGGACATGTCTGGTACAACGTTGCAACCACAGATGGTCCTCCTCGTGTATTTACTGGGCAATTAAAGATTAAACGTCACAGCATTTTCTCCTAATTAGCCTAAATGAGTCATCTGATATGAGACATTTTCAGAGAGATGGATAGACCTGGATGTGTTGGGCTCACATCTGATCTGTGGCTGTCTGTAATGAGTATAATATTAATGTAATGTTTTGTGATCACACTTGAGAGTTACAGACTGGGAATATTGTCCTGGTGTGTTATGTGGCAGCTTATCTAATCAGGAGATGATGACTTGTCATTTCATCACAAATAAATACAGGTGTATGTTCGCTTCTTTACCTTTACCTGAGGAAGACCATCTGTGGTTGAAATAATTCCAGTCATATCCACATCAAATAAAAGAGTTGGGGGGAAAAGACAGTATTATTATTTTTATTATTATTTCTTAAGTTACTGGCTACTCAAGTTATTTTTTCAGTAAATAGGCCTACTTTTGTACTCTAACTCTACTCTTTTACTTCTACTTGAGTACTTGTTTTTGCAAAGTAACAGTACTTTATGTGAGTACAGTCTTTTGGCTACTCTACCCACCTCTGTTCACAGGGACCATATTTTTGCATAATGAGTACTTTTACTGGCGATACTTTAAGTACATGATGATGATTTTACTTTGACGTAAAATTTTAATTGCAGGAGTATTTTTACACTGTTGAATTGCTACTTTTACTAGTAATACTTTTGTTTCTAGTAAATGTTCTGAATACTTCTTATATCACTGATGAAGCATACTGTACTCTGGTTTCTGTTGCAAAGATGCAATTTGATCAAGTGCCTCTACTACATTTTCTAACATCATTTCTCTAATTTTTTGTACAGTGAGGAAGAATGTGTTGAAATTTCCATCCAGTTTAGAGGTGGATGTGGTTGATGTCACAGACCTGTGTAAGGATGTGAACTTTGTGACTCCGCTCAGTCTGACAGAGGTCCTTTCCCAGCCAGCTGAATCCTTCCCTACAGTGGTGGAGATATTGGAAGGCCCAGAGAGCCGCTCTCTGTTCAAGTGCAGTTGGCTGCCAGAACTTAGCCAGAGCAGTCACCTGATTTTCCACAAGATAGAAACCTCAGCCATGATTTTATTATCCAGCCCGAAGAGCCGAAAGGCACAGCAGTACTTCTTGGTATCTCACCAATATGGTGGACGATTTCGGAGGCGGCCAAGAGAGTTTAATTCAGTGTACGAGCTGTACGTTGCTTCAACCCAGACACCAGGTCTGAAGGTCAGTGTAACAAGGAACTGTGAGGAAGTTGAGGAGGAGGGCCTGCCTGCCCTCAATGTAGGGGAACAACTGGAGGTCCTTTGCTGCGATAGGATGGAGTTGCCTTGTGAAAGCAGCAAGGGACAGAAGGAGTCCATCGAGGCTCTTTTGTGTCAGCGTCTCCAAGAACCATATGATGATGATGATGATGATGATGAAGAGGAGGTGAAGCAGGAGGATGAGAGAGAGGAGATCTTTCTGCCTCTGTACATGCAGGGTCACTTTGTGGAGGTACTCGCTGATAACAAGAAGTACAGACTCAGGGACTTGGGTAAGGAGTTTAGTTTGCCGCTGGATGTTAAAGTAGTGAGCCGTGATACTGAACTTGAGACTGATCCACTATTTGGGTTTGCGTGTCTCAGGATAGAGGGGGCTTTGTCAGAGCCCATCATCCAAGCAAGCTTTCCACACAGGCCAGACCACTGTTTCGAGATCCCAACCCAGTGGCTTTCTATGTCTGTAAGTTTTACCAAGGACCCCCTGCCATGGCCTAGCGGTCAACCGCCAAAGTGTCATGTGGACAGGGTTACTGAGGTGACAGACTCGTTCTTTTATGAATTTCGCAAACAGGAGAACTCAGATGCAGCTCCTCCACCTCGACCACCAAAGCGAAATCTGTCATCTTCAAAGTCTTGCAAAAAATCATCATCAAAAGTGTCGAAGAAATCATCCAAACATCGAGCAAAGAAAAGCGTCCCAACCAAAGAGTTAGCCGATTTGACTTTGAAAAGCAAAAGAAGGCCCCCAGCTCCCCCACCTCCAGTAAGTATGGCTTGTGGTTCAATATTAATGTGTTCTTGTCATGTGTCTCAAGTGAAGAAAACATTCTCACACTAACATCAAACTATGCTAACGCAAGATGCTTCCTCTTTGTGCTGTGGTAAAGAAGTAATGTGTGTGATAAAACTGAACGTTTCTTCCTCTTCCTCCTATTGTGCAGGCTATCTTAGATGATCAACCTCCACCAGTTGTACCCCGAAAGCATTCAGCGGCTGAAATGGCAACAGGCAAGGCTCTGCCAAACACATATGTGAAAATGGAGGAGTCTACGAAAAAAGGTGAAGCTCTCTCTGCAGACTGTATCACCCAGGTTTCAGCCATACTGGCAACACCAAAAGGATAATTCTGATGCTATTCTATATTGTCATTATTGTCAACAATCCCATGAAAAGACCAAAACCAACAGTACTGTCCAACTTCCCCTCCCAGTCTGTGGCAGTCAGTTCCAAGCCCATTTGTTTTACCTCAAGCGAAAGTGTAAAAATTTAAAAATAGGTCACAAATATATAGTTTAATTTGAAGGGAAAAAAGGCAAAGTAACTTGTTAAACAGAGGGGCACTGTAGTTTTTAGCAAAGGTTACTCAAGCAGGAGCAAGTAGTGCATTTGTTTGGGACTATTTTCAGCTGTGGATTAATACACATTTGGTGCTCTATTTATGGCACCAGGACAGTGTATGTGGGATTGACTCAAAATAAGTGTCTGTGTTCATGGTAATGAAGAAACATGTCACCCAGTGAAACATTATGGCTCAGTGAAGAGTTTTTAATATTTTGGAGGCTTTGTCCACACAGACAAAACTTGTCATTAGGATCAATTCATTGTCTTTTCATTGGATTTGTTGACAGTTTGAAAAATACAGAACATTGCAAATATAGAATATAACTAATAGATTAACTGTACCCCTCTTTTCCCCCAGTGCCGCTGTGTGTCATCGAAACAGATGTGGACAGCGACCATGACTATGAAACTGTGGATGACACTTTGGTGACAATGGTGCAGAAAGCACAAGAGAATGTCATGTTCTACTAAAAATGTTACTATTACTGCCACAGCAAAATATCACATATGAGCGGTGGGAAATTAATATAAGAGTGACTAAGGAAAATGTCATATTGCAGTTTTCAAGCTCTCCTACCGTGAATCATTTCATGCCAATGTACCAAGGCATAGTCTTATATTGTGAGACTTAAGTCAGACCAAACCTGTCCATGAAATCCTAAATATTGTGCTGAAAATAAACATTATAACATAAGGTTATATATTTCAGTTAAATATTAAATTATTCAGTTATAAAATCCTGACAGTATACTACATCCGTAAGGACCTATGAGATAGTATGCAAGAATTATAGCAACCCAGTGGAGCTTTTGGTGACTAGTGACAGTATAGAAATGTTTTGATAAATGGGTCACCCTCTTGTTTTTATCATGCGATCTACCAGCATGCACACAAAGTGCATGATTTAGTTTTGTGGACACTTCAGTAATAGCAAATGTTTGTCCATTTCAAATGTTTGTTTTTTTTGGCATTTCATCTTTATTGACAGTGACAGTAGAGCGAGAGAGAGGGGGTGACATGCAGCAAAGGGCCAGACTAACACCTGGGCTGTGCGGTAAGGACTCAGACTTGATACGTGGGTGAGCGAGCCCACACAAATATTTGATGTTGAGACAGCATCCTCAAGTGTATTGAAAAACAAAACACCCCTGCTTCTCATGTGGTCAGCAAAACTCTTCTTTCTTTAACCATTCATCTCTACGCTCAACCCTCTTCATCCTCTTCAAGGCTTTAGGTGACTGTAGCTGTACCGCCTACATTATACCACCTTCAAACTATGACTGAACAAATACTACCCTTGTAGCATTTATTGTTGTAGTATTTGTATGATATAGAACCTTTGTACTTTTTGTTCAAACTTGTCAGCAAGTAGTTGATCTAACTATATGGTAGTTTTGGATACAATGCCATTATATAGTGCAATACTAAGCACTTACTGTATAGCGTGCATTCTGGAACAAAACAGCAACGCTCTACAGTATACAGTAATACAGTCTATACACCACAAACAACAGCCTTAAAAATGACCAGAGTTGAATCAATAGCTTGTTGTCTCAAAAAATGCATTTATAAGCATCACAGATGTAGTAATGGGTTACATGTGATTGTACAGACATTTAATGTATATGTCAAACTCCTACCATATTTATGCAAATTCGAAACAGAGAGGGCTTAAACCAGTCCTTGCTGGGAGGCAGCGGTCTTAACCATAAAAACGACAAAATGGCAACTCTGCAGCTTTTCACCTGGTCATGGATTCTAATACTAGCAATAGCAGAAGTTCTCCTAGCCGTCAGTGCAAACTAATGATCTGAGAGTACAAAAAGGTGCTGCACATTGTATCAGATCCTGTTTTTTTATTTTTTTTATTTGTCTTTGAAAGTAGTCATTGGTGGACTTGTTACTTTTCAATTATATACTATACTGTGGACTGACATTTTCCCAAAGAAATGAATGTAGGTTTTGAAACTTTTTTTGACTAATGGGCCATCAAATTTCAAAGACTCGCTGCCAAAGAGATAACAAAATAATATAGAAGTTCATTTTGTGTATCTTAATTATGTGTACCATCTCTTTTCTTCATTTCTTTTTAAGGCAGAAACCATTATTTCAATTACAAACATACTCGATTATAATTTTGTCTGGAGTTGAATTTTGTACTGAAGACATCTATTGTAAAAAAAAAAAAAAAAAAGTGGCTTCAGAATGCACTCAGACCTCTTTGGTTTATTCAGATTTTGTTAAAAACCTTTTTACTGTGTACCAGTGGGACCTTATACACAGATGTCTTGCCTACATTTCTGCATCATGCCCAGTCAACTGAATTTGACACAGGTGTACACCATCAAGTAAAGACAAACATCTGAAGTCTGACCCTAACATACAAGATGCAATATTCAGTTTGGGGTGTCACAGCTAAATGTGTGAATACACATTAAATAAAGTATTTCTGTATTTAAATCTTAATAAATTTGCACTAATTGCTTGTTCTACAAACAAAGTGTTTGTGGCAAAACATTCTTTTGCTAGTTAGAATTGTGGTTGAGGCAACATCCCTTCCTTCCATGCAGCAGATTGCTTTTAACAGATAAAGCAGTCCAACAGTGTAAGACATCTGTGGTCATGTCAGAGTCATATGTAAAAGTGAAAGAAAACTGTAGTTAAAATGTACTTTGTTTACTTTCGTAATTGTTTAAGATCGTACAGCTCAGTTTCTGTCTCTTCTTAAATTGAACTGACAGAAATTCCATGAGACCACAGTGCAAATCACACATTTAGTGTCAATAAGCAGCCTCCAAAAACTCACCCAATAATATCATTAATTCAATGCTCTGCTTTCCAGCTCAGAGGTTTTCTATGGTTGTAATACAGTAAATTACTTTACTCTCTAAATTCATTACACCACACTGTAAATTTTATTTTTCCCTTTAGGACTTAAAGCTGAACTTCTCTTACTTGATGACAGGCAGACTTATGCAATCTGTATTTAAATCTTAATAAATTTGCACAAATTGCTTGCTCATCATGGAATTGTGCATGGACAGAGGGGGGTAATTGTCTTTAATGAAGGTTTAATGCAACAATGGAAAATTGAAAAGGCTTGAATAATTTCTAAACCCACTGTACAAGACTGTATTATTAAGAACTAACGTTATTTTGTTAAAAAAAAAAGTGTATGTGTAAATTATAAAACAAAGATTCCTGAAAGATGACCCAACTGTATTTTGTATAATCATTTAATTTTGGCAAAAGTAAGTTATATACACAAAAATAAATTGAGTGCTTTTGTTCCAAGTCTTTAAAATTACAAAATGCTTTACAATGGAGAGGAGGGAAGTACAGAATAATAGCATTAACTGCTTCTTCAACAGCAACACCTTTGGGACTTGCAAAATAGCAGAAGCAACCTCAGGAATACAGGATGTGTAAACCAAAGATCCCGCCAAACCTTTAACATGTGTTCTTCAACTAACATCAACCACAGTACATTAACAGAGAAGAACTCAGGATTTCACTGTTTTGCCACATTAATGAGGTCAGAGAAGTTGTGTTTTAGTTGATAGCTTTCAGTTATAAAACCTATACTAATGACTTTTATCAGGTTCAATTCAAATAAGCAACCCCACTGGTGTTAAGAAGGTTAAGGTTTCTAATCATCATTGTCTGTTGATTTGTAATGGTCTTCGTCGATGGTGGAAAAGATGTGACCTTCATTGCTTAGGAATTCCACTGCTTGCCTGTTAGAACACAAACAGAAACATGAATAGTATTTTTGAAGCACTTTTTCATATAAACTTCAAGCAATGCAAATAAAATTTTTCAACTTATTAAATAGTCTGAGACTTCTGATTTCCGCTATCTTAAACGAAGAGGTCGCTTTTTGACACATTTACAGTTGGAACAATTAGTCGATCAAGAGAACATTAACATTAACTATTTTGATAATGATCGTTTAAGTCACTTTTCAAGCAAAAATGACAAACATCTGATCGTTCCTCAAATAATCTTACATTATAGTAAATTCAATAATTCATGGTTTTGGACAAAACAAGACATTTGTTACTTTGTAACTGCTGAAGCCTCATATTAGCTGCAGATAAACTCTGGAATACATTTTAACACAGAAAGGGTACTGTAGATTTTGAAGGTAGAGAGACATGAAAAAATGTGAACCTATCCTTTCAATTAGAGGGAGCAGTCACAAGGCAAATGAACTTCATGTGTTCAAAACAAAGAAAGGTGCCTCACAAGAGATGAAAAAAAAAACAAGGCTAGTGATATAATATAGTATAAAATCTTGGTCTTAGAGTTAATGCACATAGTAAAAATGAAGTATAAAATGGACACAGATTTGGGATACAAAAAGGTAATAAATAAAAAGACGAGAAAAGAAAGTGTTTGAGAGTTTAACATAATCTTCTGCTGACCATGAGGGCTAGTCATTCTGTTAAAGTGTTTGTGGCAATCCCTTCCATATAACAGATTTCTTTTAACAGATAAAGCAGTCACTGTACTACAGTAAATTAATTCATTAAAACACCACGCTGTACATTTTATTTTTCCCTTTAGGACTTAAAGCGGAACATCTCTTACTTGATCACAGCCAGACTTATACCGCTGAGTCTCTGCTTTAGGTCCTGAATGCTGATGCCCTGCTGGTCTGGGCAGCTTCTTATCAAACTCAGCACCTTTTGAGATGAACAATGACATCTTAAAACATGCACACAGTGTCAAACTGGAAATACAGAAGCATCATTCCACTCTAGCAACTACTCTTTTTGAAACCATTACTTATTTGTTTTGAGTGAGCTATTTTCATGTAATTCATTAGGTACAGTAAGGATGGACCGGAAGTATGAGACACAATCATTGACAATTTCTATATCTAGTTAATGTTCTTATCCACATTAATTTCTAATTGTTGAAAGTTGAAATTGTATTGCTTTTTTGGTTAAAAAGTTTTAAATTATATTTAATTGCAAAGTCCATAAATTAATAGTAAGAGTCATTAATAACAATTTAAAGTTTCATTGTCAGTGTCAGGTCAGTATCCAGGACACACTGACTCTCTGTGCTTACCTATATAGTAATGGAGTCAACCTTTCTAAAAAGTAGTGTATTCTAATATTAATATATAATTTAGGCTCACCTGATTCTGGTTTGCGCTCAACCCATTGTTAGTCATGTCGTTAGCACCTGCATAGCCCCCTCCCATCCCTCCCATGCTATCAATGCCCGGCCGTGACATGGGTGTGACATGGCTGCTCATTCCTCCTCCGGCACCGGACTGAAAGAGAAATAAAACTAAATGAGGGTTTTTTTGACACATTTCCTGGTAATAGCACAAAGAACATCCTCAAACATAAATAATGACAACAGCCCATTCGACTATTCTATGTTCCTCAATTGGAAAAAGGCTGAGAAAAGCAAATTAACACAACTACATAACAACAGTGTTGGTACATGCTGAAACCAGGTACAGTATACTCTCCTCATATAATAGTTGTCCAACAAACATCATTTTAAGAATGTCAGTGCTTTTCAGCTTCAGATCGATGTGTTTTTGGTTATCAGTATCTTCAAAGTGATGCCATGTTTATACTAAGCTGATTTTCTCAATAATAATTTAAACCAGGCAGTCTTTAACATAGATAGTATTTATGCAGGCTGATCGCTAACCTGACTTCTGCGTTTGCAACAAACAATAAAGGCTGCTAAGGTTTATGCTTAGGTTTTCTCTCACCTGAGGTTTGCTGAGCACCATGTGTGCTTGGACAACCTCCAGCATGTGTGAGGTGATTTCATTCATGTCGTCCAGGGGCCTGACACTGAATGCCACAACAGATCTGTGGTTCTGAGACAGAAAGACAAAGACACACACCCTCAGTCAATCTTGAAACAGCTGAATTCACAAAGGAACTACACGGAGTGAACAGTTCTGAAAGCCATCTCTACGTATCCTCTTCACAGCAAACTGCGTTGCATGTATTTCAATAAACAACCACAAAAACAATGTTGGTCAGTTTACCACAGCCTTCTCGAATGAAACCAAGTAAAATTCAGACACATGGCACACCATAAATGTGAATAACACTTCCAAAACATAAAACTTTCAGAGTACAACTGCTCATGAAACAAGCTTATATCTACCAGCAACTTAAATTTCACACGGTCATGTGGCCTCGCAAGGGATCATTAAAGCTACGTTCCTATTTGTTTCTGGGTGATGTGGAGAGGATTTTAGGACAGTAAACTCACCTGGAAGGAACGCAGATTGCCAGAGACTTTGACATACGTGCCAGGAGGCAGGACAGTGCTGTCCATACTGGGGTCCTATACAAACCAAAACAACAGTGTTGCTAAGGGGCTTGGTTTATGTAGTTTACCAAACAAAGATATGCTACAGCTCCTGAACAACTTGTGGCAAAAAGTGTGGGATTATTGCCACAGCACTTTACATCGCATGTTACATTAGGTCTGGGTCTTGATCTTACATTCCTAATTCATGCGGTTATGAGTGTCTCTGTCCTTGCTATGTTATTTATGTATATATTACACATTTTACCTCATGCACTTTGATGTTTGCACATCATAATAATTACATATGTGATCTAATGTGCCTGTGCACTAAAACTCCTTCAGGTTTATAATAAAATTGAGAAGTGAAATTCATTGCTCACCAGAAATATTCAAAGATTATTCTTATAACTAACACTTCTTAGAAGCAAAAGATCTCACATCCAAAAATAACCCAAATTGCAAACTTGAACTTCAGTTGAACAGGAAACCACCAAAGATGTGGCCTTCACGGTATTGGGTTTTATTTATATTTTATTGACAAATGATTCATGCTTCTCTCACAAGTGACTGAGTTTAATACAACAGCAGAATATTCCAAAATTGTATGTGCAAGGGTAAAATCACCCTCACTGACCTCTGTGTCTACCCACTGCTTCACATCCATGGGAGCACCTGTCATATCATCAACCTTGTACTGGATGTTGGTCATGGATTTGTCTGTGCTCCTGATGACGCCCACAATTGTAACCTATGACACAGAACATTAACTTTTATCCAACAGTGAGATCAAGAAAGTTAAATGGCTACTTTCTTATTATAGGGGTGTAACAATATGCTGCAGTGCATCATCTCTTGATTTAGCACATATGGCATCAAACAATTTGTCTCTTTTTTTCCTTCAAAAAATGTGTTAATCAATGCAGGTTGTGGGTTTTTGGACAATTTTCCCATTTTTCTCATAATATCTATTGGTCAAATAGCTCACAAATATTTTTAAAAGAAAGCTAACAATTATTATATTATATTATATTATTAATTCTCCCAGCACTGGGTTGACTGTTAACTAACTCATCCGACAACTAGGGATGCTACTAACAATTATTTTAATTATTGATTAATCTGCTGATTATTTTCTTGATTAATCGTTTTTCTTGTAAATTGAATATCTTTGGGTTTTACACTGTTGGCTTGACAAAACAGGTAATTTAAAAGACATCTATGACTCAGGGAAATTGTGATAGGCATCTTTACTTACTTTCTGACATTTTTTCTGTCAAGACCCCCTTTTAGAAGCCAAAAAGTTTCATAACAGAAAACAAAATGATAGAGATCAACTGATAATTATAATAATTATTAGTTTCAGCCAATTGCAACACTGGACACTATTGATAGTTATTTTCATGTTCTGCCACCGTGCAGTCCCTGCTTTGCTTCAGCTTACCTGGGCAACTTCCACATCTCCTACTTTGAAGGCCTCATCAGCCTGGGAAGCAGACATCAGCTGAGACACTGTGCAGGGAATTATCTGTGTGGCACGGGTTCTCTGCAAAACATACACACACACACACACACACACATAGGTTGACTGTTGTGCCTCACTATCCAACTGTCAGTCAGTGCCTCCATCAGTATTCAGGAATATGGGCACAAATGTGTAAATGGGAAAGAGGGGCCAAGTTTATGATAGGTTGATAAACCTCATCTATTTAAAATATGAAAGTGCAATTTTATGTATGATGTTGTAATTGAGGTTCAGCACATTTTTATGGCTCTATGTCTGTTTCAAGTTTCCAGTGATTATAAAGACGTTGTTGTGTAACGTTAGACTTCAGTACAAACCCCTTTCTTCTCTCCTCCCTGGGATAGGGAAGGTGATGCAAAGCCTCCTGGAGACTGAGTGTACCCTCCGACCATACTCGACTCACTGTACCCTCCTGGGAAAAAAAGAAAAAAGGCTGAGATTAGGAGCCGTTTATTCATCGTGCTTCCCATTTAAAACACTAATTTTCGCCAACTGACGTTAACGTCAAGAACACAACAACAAAGAGGCAAGTTAGTAATCAAGCTAACGTTAGCCGCAGCCAGAAAATATTAACAAGCCGGCCCGACCACTTTATGAACATAACAGTGTAGACACTAAACTCACCCTGATTCCACATGTTGGCACCTTGTTATTATATTGATAAAATCAAATCTGAAATGTCAATAACACTGTGGAGCAGGGACGATAGCCGCACGCTGTTCTATATACTTCTTCCTTGTGCACTCCCGCGCGCCAAACACAATGTACAGCGCATGCGCGTAGCAGAAGTCCCGCGAAACCTACACGGGGGCACCAAGGATGTTGTAGCCCTGATTTTCGACTGTCAGACAGTCTTTCCTCTCTGGATGTGTTCAAATACCATCTTTGCCGCTAAGATTGGCGACTCCAACTCTCAAATATGGCCTTAACCATACCTTTAGCGCCTATTTACCCAATATTTTGGCTCATATAGCTTAGTAGGGGTGGTACACAGCCTTGGAGAAAGGAGTGCCTGAAGGATATAGCTCTGGGAATAACTGCCAGTTTTCAAATGAAGCCACGGCTTTGCTGCTTTCACGTCCTGTTGGAAATATTGCGTGTATTGACAATCTACTCTATCGCTGCATCCGTGGCAACTGCTGTGTGAACATTATCTACACTACATATAAAAGTCTTCGTTATTAAATAATCTAACTTTCTATAAACGTTAGGCGGCATAATGTATATTTGTAGAATAACGATAGGCATACATATTCTCAAGCTTTAACTATTTTGGAATTCTAAAATGTCTACCTAATATCTAGTTTTTAAATGTTATTCTGCTTGATTAACATCTTACTGTCAAAAATCAACTGTAAGAAAAGATATCCTGTAACAATTTCAAAATTACAACCTCCAATCCGGGAAGTACGAGCATCACACGAAAGCAGCATAAGCATCTCAAGACTTGTTCTACCTTTTTATATTTAAAGACATAGTACATTCACACCGTAACACAAATGGAAACATTGACACACCGATCAAAGAAAATAAAAAACATGCACCCATTTGTGCTGTGAATATAGGTCTACTGTAAACTTAAAACTGACATGCCATCAAGGGCAAATGTAAAAGTAGACCTACCGATTTTTTTCTTCAGCCTACATAAAAATAGTTCGTATGGGGGGGATTCAGCACTCAAGTACCCGGATTAGTGTAGCCTATCTGATGCCTTTTTATGGCATTCTCAAATCTGTAGCCTAGCTATAAATAGGCTACATAGTTTATTGTCTAGTCATTGCACTGTTTCAAAGTAAATATTTGGATACAGAATCTTTGCCTCATAGCCTACTGGTTTACATTACAGTGGGTGTGTTCTGGGTCTGCTGCCAAAAATCATTTGGCTAGGCTACTTCTTTATATTCAGAAAAAATGCACATTTACGTTTGAACTTTTTTTATTATGCTATGCATATTAAGCTATCAGAGGTAGGCTGTTAGAAATTGATCCCCTTCAGGCCAAAGACGCGTCATGAATAGCTGTATCTTATCTTCCCTTTATAGACTTACCTCTCAAACCTGGACTTGACTTTTGTCGGATGTTTGTTTTCGTCAAAGAGTTCAAGATGTCCACGTTAACGCTGCTCCTATCTTGTCTGCTTTTCAAAGAGGTTCTTGCACTGTCAGGTAAGTAGCCAAAAGACCATTATTAGGCCTTTACAATATTAAAATGTTTCTTGAACAATTCCTCTCATAGTGCAGGGGCAAGTTTATGTGCGCAATTACGCATCGTTTTTATCCAGGAAACTTCTGGCATATCACGGATCTGCACTGGGACCCAACATACAAACTGACCGATAATCCTGAACTTGTGTGCGCATCAAGCGGCAAACGACCTGCAGCCAATGCAGGGAAATTTGGAGACTATGCTTGTGACTCGCCATGGCACCTTATAAACTCCTCTGTATATGCCATGAAGGATATTCTACCAGACCCGGACTTCATCGTATGGACAGGGTATGTATCTACTTTAGGCTGATTTTAACATTTGTAATGAATCCTGCTGACATGGTGCTGGCTTGTTGAGTCCCAGGTCCTTCTCTACAGAGGCAAATGCGGCTTCATAATCATCGTGTTGATGGTTTTTTGTACGATATAGGGGCACAGCTTGGAAGTATTGTCCCACTGAAAGAATATCGCCACGGGCCTCCATTGTAAATTATATTCCTACACTACTTTAGTGGACCCTCTCCAACTGTGGGGCCAAAGAAATATCACTTCCCCCACTCAGCATTTAATCTACTACTATGTATTGTTTCGCTTCTCAGAGATGACACACCACATGTACCCAATGAGGATCTGGGAGAAGAAGCAGTGCTCCACATTATCAGCAACCTTACCCACATGATACGTCAGGTGTTTCCAAGTAAGTGTGAGGTCAAGAGACATCATGTGTATTTAAGAGAGAAAATATCAGCATATACTGATTAATTCATATTAATGGTGGAAGCTTTACATTACTGCCTTCCTTAGACACTACAGTGTACTCTGCTCTGGGCAACCATGACTACCACCCTAAGAGCCAGCTTCCTGCAGCCCCAAGCTACATCTATGACAAAATAGCAGAAATGTGGCAGGACTGGTTGGATCCAAAGTCCAGAAAAACATTTAAAAAAGGTAGATAGGACCTGTGATACTTTGTTGTTTTGATATTAACACAATTGCTTTCCTACGATAATAAATGAATCACCTTATGGCACAAATTGTGGATAAAACACAAATTATACGCTTGAAAACACCAATTGTGTCATGCATTTTCTGCAATGTTTTTCTTTACATAGGTGGATATTATACAGAAAAGCTGCTGAATCGAACAGGTTTCAGGATGCTGGTCCTCAACACTAATCTCTACTATAACCAGAACAAAATGACCCAGGACATAGATGACCCAGCGGGCCAGTTTAGCTGGGCGGACCAGGTTCTTACAGAGGCCACCAACAACAAAGAAAAGGCAAAGCATCTTGTCTATCTGTGCCTTGCAAAAGGGTTAAATTGAATTTAATTTCCGTTATCCGCTATCGTTCTTTAAATTTGCTGTCAAGTTTGAATTAATGCTTACAGGGCAATAAAATATTCAGTGCATAATAATTCCTGGGTAAACAGGAAGTATACTTTCAGTTTAGATCCCCTATACGAGTAAATGTCTAATGGAAAAGAGGTTCGTTTTCACAACCAGACACTCCCTAAATCTGAGCTCTGGCATGTCAAGTCATGCCATGCAAAAAGATGAATAGATTAAAAGAGTAGTGCTCTGTGACTACTGTGAATGAAATTAGATTCTTTTTGCTTAACTCTATATTGGTTTCTCTACCAGGTGTACATCATTGGTCATGTTCCCCCAGGTTCCTTTGAGAAGAAGAGAAGTAAGTCGTGGTTCACACCTAAATTCAACCAGCAATACTTGGATTTAATTCAGAAGCATCATTCGGTCATACTTGGACAATTCTTTGGCCATCATCATACTGATAGCTTCCGAATGTTCTACAACTCAGAGGGTAAGGTCAGACTGTTGTAATACTACTGCTACTACTTTCCTTGTTTTGCATCACTGGTGAATGATTGATATTTCATTTATTTTGTTTTTACTTTTTAAGTTCTTGACTGCGATGCACAGTGACTCTCACATTAAGTGCCCAGAAGTTACCTATTATCTTTTGGCACATGATACTGTGGTAATCAGAGGTGATGGCCCCTCTGTTTCTACAGACTCTCCTATCAGTACGATGTTCCTTAGCCCAGGTGTCACACCGTGGAAAACAACACTTCCTGGAGTAATAGATGGAGGCAACAACCCTGGGATTCGTGTCTTTGAATATAACACCCAAACACTCCTGGTCAAAGTAAGTCAAGGCCAGTCTGTTTAATTTCCCTTCACATATGTTTAGGAACCTTTCTAATCTACGATATACAGCCTATTTGTATTTTTAAAGGATGTGCAACCTCCACAAAAGCACCTATTGTTCTGTTTTGTTTTTTTTTTCATTTTTTTTAAACACACTCAGGATGTAGTGACCTATTATCTGAACCTGACTCACGCTAATGCAGCCCGCGGACGCTGGGAGAAGGAGTATCGCCTCACAGAGAGCTTCAGAGTACCAGACGCCTCCCCAGCCTCCATGCATCAGGTTCTGGAGCGCATTGCTAAAGACCACTGCTACCTACAGAAGTACTTTGAGTTTAACTCTGTCAGCTATGACCTGACGGTGTGTGACAGTGACTGCCGTGTTGACCACGTGTGTGCAGCCAAAGAAGTAGCTTTTGACAGGTATGAACACTGTCTGGTAAAAGAAGGGGCAGCTGCCATGTATGGTGGGTTGCTGCCGGTCCTCTCTGTGGCTGTAAGTCTGGTGTTGGCCAATCGGTAATGATCATCTATATCACAGATTATGTTTAAAATATATTATTAAAGCTTCAGTGAGTCGTTGGATAGAAAAACTGAAATTCAACATCAAGAGCATTGTGATAATGTAAATGCTTGTTTTAAATGACAATATTTAACAGTCATGTTTTAATTATATGACATCTATAATTAAAGTGAGTCACGCACTAGATGTACTTAAGCAGGGAAAAAACAACCTTTGGCTTCAGCAATCTTTGGTGTGGCCTCTTTACCTTGGTTTATTGGTACTGGTTGAATATTTAATTTCCAGTCAGTAGAAAAACTATGCGGTATTCATGTGGCTCAAGAGGCGGAAACAACCATTCAACTATGATGATATATCATATGAATGATCAAAATCTACTGTATATCTCAATAAAACCAGAAATGGCGAAGAAAAGTTGTTTATTGGGTGAATGTTGGGAATTCAAAATGTCACTGAATAACATGACAGATACTGGACTTTGAGCCTGCTGTGAGGACACATTTATTGACTGTGCTTGAGCAGTGTATTTGATTAACAACAACAATGTGGCAGTCCAGTTACACATCAGTTCATACACGTTGGTCATGACAAAGTACTGATTAGTTGATGAGTCTGTTCACATGATCAGGACCTGTTTAGCTGAAGTGAAAGGCTGCATAGCTGCATCCAGAGCTTTGCTGTAGTCTTGGAGACCCACCTCCGTACAGGCAGGAGCTGCCAGCTTTCCCTGCTGGATGAGGTAGCACAGTTCATCCAGCATGGCTCTAAATGCCCTTCCATCTAAGGAGAAAGTCAGTATAATTGCTCAATAAATTCATTTTAAAAGACTTATTTGGGTATCTTGAGCTATGAAAGAGAAAACGCAATTGCGAATCACCGTTTGAGTGATCTTTCTTCCACTTTGTGACCCAAAATCCTCGAACCTTTACATCCTTGAAAATAAGAGCACTCTGGAGAGGACAAGTTTACTGAGGAAAAAAAGTGTCTCTGTGAAATGTAATGTTAAATCTGGGAGGTCGTAGGAGGTTTAATCTTACCACAGGGACAGTAACTGGCTGTTTGGCCATCCCTCCATACGTCACCATAGATCCTCCAAACCTGGAACACATGCGAATCATGGCATTTTATGGTCAGATTTTCTCTTCAGTTTAAGATATCAGATCATGTCAACAAAGATAATTCAGCATCCTCACTGTAGGTGACGGAGTAGTTCTGTTGCGCTCTTGCCTCCGACTCCATTCAGTGCCAGTTTAGGCTTTGGACAGGCCTTTTAAAAAGAGAAAAAAAAAACACAATTATATTGGGACTGTGTTTATTCATCAATAACCAAAGCCACATGATCACATCTTTTAACCAGTCTTCAGACCCACAGACCTTGAACAGTTCCTTAATCTCAGAACGCCGCAGTGCCTCTTCTTTGATCACATGAGTTGCTCCAATGGCCTTCAGTCTATCACTGAGCTGTGTGAACTCTGGTCTTTGAAAAGGAAGACACAATGAAGAAGTTCATTACAGTCATAAATTCTAGCACACAAAAAATTCTGTGTTACTCTTGGACAAAACCCCCCACTATCTAACAGTCAGGTAGCCTTCAGTGACAGCTGATAAGCCAATGAGCCAATGAATAGGACTGAAAAGTTTAGTCTCCTGAAAAGTCTTGATATACTTAATAGGGAAGAGAGCTGAAATGTAACCAGTCAGTTATTTACCCACAATATGCAGTCATTTAAGAGTTAATCTCATATTTATTATTGTATTTGTATAGCATGTATGACTGAGTTCACCTGTCTCTGATGATGTTGATAGTGTTTATTCCTCTTGCAGCAGCAATCTGTATTACAGCTTGCCCAACTCCACTGTTGGCGGCGTTCTGGATCACAGAATCACCTGCAAGGATGGCAGATTGAGGGAAAGTGTCACACGATGGCTAAGACTACTGCACAGCATGTCATGTTTTTAGACATAATGCAGACAAGAACACTGCATCTTCAAATCTCCATTTAGATTTGTATTTTATCAGAATTTTAATTGGGTGTGTTGTTCTCATCATGCATCTTCTAGCTTGCTTGTTGATTAATACTAAAAAAAAAAAAAAAAAAAAAAAAAAAAAAAGGTGCAGGATTCCTTCCAGTGAAAGTTCACACTGCAAATATTGGCCCATAAACCTGACCAAGGCAGTGGCATTAAATTCACTGACTGAAGTAAGGACTACTACTGTAAGTCACCTGAGCTTTAGTGGTCTTTTAAAACATAAATACTAACAACAACAAAAAAAAAAACCTTTCTAGTCTTTGAAAATATTGGTTGTTTTTATTATTATAACAGAGTTTCTGCAATGATGGTTTCAATCCCAGGGTTTGGAGTTACAGTTGTATGTAAAAGTTTAGAAACCCCTGACAATTTCCATGATTTTCATTTATAAATATTTGGGTGTTTGGATCAGCAATTTCATTTTGATCTATCAAATAACTGAAGGACACAGTAATATTTCAGTAGTGAAATGAGGTTTATTGGATTAACAGAAAATGTGCAATATGCATCAAAACGAAATTAGACAGGTGCATAAATTTGGGCACCCCAACAGAAAAATCACATCAATATTTAGTAGAGCCTCCTTTAGCAGAAATAACAGCCTCTAGACGCTTCCTATAGCCTGTAATGAGTGTCTGGATTCTGGATGAATGTATTTTGGACCATTCCTCCTTACAAAACATCTCCAGTTCAGTTAGGTTTGATGGTTGCCGAGCATAGACAGCCCGCTTCAAATCACCCCACAGATGTTCAATGATATTCAGGTCTGGGGACTGGGATGGCCATTCCAGAACATTGTACTTGTTCCTCTGCATAAAGGCCAGAGTAGATTTTGAGCAGTGTTTTGGGTCGTTATCTTGTTGAAATATCCAGCCCCGGCGTAACTTCAACTTTGTGACTGATTCCTCAACATTATTCTCAAGAATCTGCTGATATTGAGTGTAATCCATGCGACCCTCAACTTTAACCAGATTCCCAGTACCGGCACTGGCCACACAACCCCACAGCATGATGGAACCTCCACCAAATTTTACTGTGGGTAGCAAGTGTTTTTCTTGGAACGTTGTGTTCTTTTGCCGCCATGCATAACGCCCCTTGTTATGACCAAATAACTCAATCTTTGTTTCATCAGTCCACAGCACCTTATTCCAAAATGAAGCTGGCTTGTCCAAATGTGTGTTTGCATACCTCAAGCGACTCCGTTTGTGGTGTGTGTGCAGAAAAGGCTTCTTTCGCATCACTCTCCCATACAGCTTCTCCTTGTGCAAAGTGTGCTGAATTGTTGAACGATGCACAGTGACACCATCTGCAGCAAGTTGATGTTGTAGGTCTTTGGAGGTGGTCTGTGGGCTGTTTTTGACCGTTCTCACCATCCTTCGCCTTTGCCTCTCCAATATTTTATGTGGCCTGCCACTTCTGGCCTTAACAAGAACTGTGCCTCTATTTCCTCACTATGTTCCTCACAGTGGACACTGACAGCTTATATTTCTGCGATAACTTTTTGTAGCCTCCCCCAAACCATAATGTAGAACAATCTTTTTTTTCAGGTCATTTGAGAGTTGTTTTGAGGCCCCCATGTTGCCACTCTTCAGAGGAGAGTCAAAGAGAACAACAACTTTCAATTGGCCACCTTAAATACCTTTTCTCATGATTGGATGCACCTGTCTATGAAGTTCAAGGCTTAATGAGCTCACCAAACCAATTGTGTGTTCCAATTAATCAGTGCTAAGTAGTTACAGGTATTCAAATCAACAAAATGACAAGGGTGCCCAAATTTATGCACCTGTCTAATTTCGTTTTGATGCATATTGCATCTGTTAATCCAATAAATCTCATTTCACTACTGAAATATTACTGTGTCCTTCAGTTATTTGATAGATCAAAATGAAATTGCTGATCCAAACACCCAAATATTTATAAATGAAAATCATGGAAATTGTCAGGGGTTCCTAAACTTTTGCATACAACTGTATATGAAAGAAAAATAATGCTATGACCCTGTGTGTGGAAATGATTACCTGGCTTGAGATCTTCAAAGTCTGAGAGCATCCTGAAGGCAGTGCAGGGATTCACCCCCAGTGTGGCAGCAGACAACAAGGGAATGTCATTCAGCAGCGAGATGACATCGTCCTCAGCTAGCACTGCCTCTGTCCTCCATGTCCCTACACATAAAGGCACAAAACTCTTAAGATCCCATGTTTGGAGACATGTTTGGACTCTTTTGTGTAATTCAAGCTGTAATTTACCTAGACCAGCATCTTTTGGAATGACCCAGTCTCCTGTTTTGAGGGACTTCACCTGGCTGCCCACATCTACGACCTGGGCCACTCCCTCGTTGCCCCCAACAGCTGGGAGGTCAGGCAGGATAGCATAAGTACCTGAAAAAACACTGTCAGATAAACAACTGATCTTCACACCTTACAAAAATAAATACTGTACTGGGTTTCTCGGCTATCCCGTTCGTGTCAGTAGAGCTGCTTTAAAATTAGGCCACTGTTATGGGTGTTGTGAGGTAAACAACAAACCAAATACCTTGAATCATGTTGATGTCAGATGGGTTTATTGGAGCTGCCAGCATTTTAACCAGGACATCCTTTGCACCTATGGGGGGTAGATCTACATCTTGCAACCTGGCAACCACAAAAAAACTCCTATAATCCTGTACATTAAAACATTATTTCTACAAAAGCCTGTATACGCCATATTGTTGTAGGTTTAGTTTGGTGACAGCATTCTAATTCATGAAATACAGCATATCAGAGATCACAGATAGATCGACAGAGTCCAGGAAATATTTCCATTGTGGTCCCTTGTGTTTTCACAGTCCACCAACCTTTATCAACATGGTTTTACATGTCTGATCAAAGATATATTGGAAACTATGAACTGAAAAATGTTATCATAAAGACAGGCAATAGCTTAAAAATAAAGAAGCCAACAAGGCCTCCTAGACACCCATAAAAACAGCCTATGATAATCGATTAATCATATAAGTCATTTCTCAAGCAAAAATATTGGCTAACATTTGCTTGTTCCAGCTTCTCACATGTGGGTATTTGTTACTGTTGCCTGTTTAATATCACTGTAAATTCAATACAACTGGGTGTTACACTGTTGGTTGGACAAAACAAGCAAATTAATATGACACATTTTCCCCTCTTTTTCTTACATTTTTAAACAATTAATCAAAAAATGTAATCAACAAACTTATCAATAATTAGACTTCACTGAAGTCGTTTCTCATGTAAAACCGAAAAACACAGTGAATGTCGCCTTTGTGATTTTCGAGTGTGAAATGGGCCCCTTGTGGCCGATGGGGAGAAAACAGCCACTACATCTGCGGTTCTTCCGACCAACCGTCAAGTACCAGTGGTTGTATTTCGTCCTCTGGCGTCAGGGGGCAGTAATGAGCCCACTACGGTTTGGCACACCACAATAAGGAGAAGAAGACGCCCCACTCGATGTAGGCGATATAAAAGGTGAGATTTATGCATTATCAGAAGTGTTTTCAAACAGTATTTTTGAATTTTACTAGAGAGAAGACTTAAAAATTAAGACTAGCTGGTTGGTTGCAGATGTACGTCTGCTTAACGTTAACCGCCCCAGCTCCGTTAAAGAGCATCGCGAGACCACATATTAACTATAGTTATAACGATATGTTTAATGTTAACTTAGACAGCACACTCTTACTGAACGACTCGAGAAGGGTCTCCGTGTTTTCTGTACAGAAGAGCCTTGCATGTTTGTGCTGCAAGTCCAGCTGAATGACTGAAGAGAGAAACATTAGCATTATCCCTGTGCCTTGAGTATTTTAAAAGAGCAGCGCCGAAGCTCCTTCTGTAGACTGTCTGGCTTCTTAAACCGACTGTGTGATGTGGCAGCCACATCGCGACACAGGAGTACACTTTGGAATATAAAAACAACATCGCTATGCAATAATTTATGTCATTTGAAGTGTGAGATCTGCTAGCATTCCTCTTGCTGTACGGCCATGTTGGATTTAACCCATGAGGTTGTCATTGAAAATATAAACAGAGAACAGCGACCTCAGTGGATGGACGCAGTAATTCGCTGCTATTAGCTAGAACCATAATTCAGTACTTTGGGTTTCAGAGGGCTGCCAGGCAGAAAAAAAAGAGGAATTGTTTTTTTCAGTATTTCACTTCATGTAATGCAGCACTGTGAGATACTGCACTTTTTAGTCAGATGTTTCTCATTCAAACCCTGAGTCATACCCAACCGAAAATGTCCTCACATGATGACCCATAGGATAAAATCTTATCAGCAGTGATGGACTGACTGACTGACTGACTGACTAAGTACATTTACTCAAGTACTGTATAATTTTGTGGTGCTTCTACTTAAGAATGTCCAATACATATACTTCCACTTTACTACATTTCAGAAGGAAGTACTATAAGACTGCAACTGATGAATAGATTAATCTATTTTATCTTTCTTAATCTTTTACTTGTTTAGTGTAGAAAAGGTCTAGTTAAAATTTATACCTTTTATGTTGAAGGAGAAAAGCCGCAAATTCTCAGAATTTGAGAAACTAATATTTCCTTCTTTTTTTTTTTGCTTGAAAGGACTTTTAACGATTAATCTATTAGCCTATCCAAATTGTTGCCGATTAATTTTCTGTTTATTGACTAATCGATTCATAATCAATAAAGATTTTAAAAATGAATTAACTTTATAGATTAACATTAACATTTGGGCTGCCAAGTATAACAGATCTATTTGGCTGGTATATCCTCCTTTGTAAGGAGCCATTCTGCATGATGAGTACTTTTACTTTTTATACTACACTACACCCTGCTGATAATACATATGCACATTTACTTCAGTAAGATTTTGAATGCACATTTTTTAGTTGAACTGGTAGTTGTTTTGAAATCTCTGTTGTAAGAGCAGGAAGACAAAAAAAGACACATGAATATCAACATATTTACTAGGAAATGGAGCAGATCTTTACATATAGAAACATTATCACAGTAATACTTTGAAAAGCCTACATGCTGCTCATCATTGACAAACTAGCCATTAAATCAAGATAAGATAGATCAAGATAGTTGTAGTCTTATGGCAGTAACATTGATACATTCATCCATAATAAATGCACATTTTTTTTGGAAGTAGCTCGAGCCATTTATCTGAGAAGATACGACACCACAAATTAAATGGCTGATGGTCGCAAACAAGATGTACCATGAAAAGCACACATGAAGCAAACAGTGATACAGAATGCTTTGATGTGCTTCAAATGTTACCCTGAGCACATAGTCTTACAGGTCCCTGGTTTTTCAAGGTATATCTAACCCACCTAACACCCGACAATCATATCACAATAACACACCACTGGGGGGTTTAAACAGGTTTGTTGCAATCAGACTGTCTTTGGAATTTAGTTTACAAATGATACTTTGAAAACATTATAAAGTACAGCAGAATATTGCAAGCATTACAATACAACACTTTTTAACTGTTATTCAACCTTTTATCTAAACAGTGGGTGTCAGAATCCAGTTAAGAGTTTGACACACAAGTTAGTCAGTGGTTTCAGGGATTTTCAAGAAAGTTAATCACAGAGATTGATAAGAAAAGTCATCCATGTGTGTCCCTTTTTAAATGGAGAGAAAGGAAAGTGGTTCAAGTTAGAGGATACACTGGCACTGCAATCATAAGTGGTCAATTCAAAATAAAAATACGCAGAAAAGCAAACCATTCTATCTAATCAGAGCACTTTAACAATCTTTTCATCCTTTCATATCCTGAGTGGAATTATCAAAACAATGTTTGTATCTGCAACCTTTAAACTTGGAAAACGTATATAAACACAACCTAACCACAGAGTATGAAACAGTATTTGAGTATTAAGTCATCCATGACACATTCTTTTTGTCATAAGCATTGATAGTCTGAAACACCAAGTATCGGCCATGTGTTGAGATGAGACAACCCCGGATTATATACTACTAGCCCCAATCCTTTTAACAATATTCTACTACATCTCCATCTACAACAATTATAGAGGAAAAAATACAATAATAGTGGAACATTTTCTTCCTATCATGGCAAATGATGTCAAAGAGGAGAAATACAAAGAACATCATCACACTGGGTGCATGGACAGTTGACAAAGAGTCAAAAAGCTTGTAAATCTCAGTTTCACGTCATTTGTAATCATTGCTTTTTTGGCCACAAGCTTAGTATTTCTCTTGAGAGAAACATTATACATTCCCAAACTCATTTTACTTTAGCTTTCTTGTCCTATGCTTCACATCATGCGGATGAACATTCAGTCCCCACTTTGTCTTGAATAAACACTTCTTGACTCCTTCCAATCAATCTGAAGTATTCCCTGAGTTTTCAGATTGGTAATTCCTGAGATGAGCCTAAGAGTGCAGGTATTTTTTTTCCAACCAGCAACCGACTGTATGTGGTATATGAAAATCTAAAAAATATAATATAGAATATGTAACACATTCAAAACAGATTAAACTGAATATAAAATTATATTAATGCATTTTACACATGATTAGTGCAGAGTAACATTGCATTGGTTTTGGCATAGATAGATAGGAATAACAATGTGACTGTCTTCTGAAAGGTTCATTGCGCACAAAAATAAAGAATTTAAAATAAAATCATACAAGGCAAAGAAAATAAAACAAACTTACAGTTTACGTCAGTCCTCATAATACTATGTACCTGTACAGTATGTACTGTATATTGTTACTCTTGTGTTGCAATATATTACTGTTACACTGTATTCATACTGCACTGAATTATTGGTAAGGACATTGACTGATTTATCAAGCACGTATATGTTCAAAGTCATACAAGTACCTTGATGTTAAAAATGTGCTACCCAAATATCTTCTCAAGTCAGATGTAGCTTTGAATGACATTTGGTAGTTTTTTTGATGTCTACTAGAACATTCATTGCTGAGAGGCTTCAACAGGAGCAGAAGGAGAAGCGGCAGCACTCTTGGATGAAAATAAATAAGTAGTATGATTTTTTAAAAGGCTTTAGAATAATCTTACATATATATTAATTGGGTGTAAAAGTCTTGTCAGCTTCTCCTGTAAAACGGGAGTAAAACGCTGATTAGCTAGCTAGTTCTACATGCTCCCCCATGCAGGCTTGTTGTTCCTGATACCCTACTAAGGGTTATAGAGAGGTAATGCCTTAAATAACTACCTAGAAATGAATCACACTGGATATAAACAAAAACACCAGCCTTCCCACTGGCAACATCATGTCTGATTCTGCCTCATTTTATTCAAGTATCAAGAGGAGAGCAAGCTGGACCCCTCAGTAACTTAGTCCAGTTCAAGTATCTTATTAGAAGTGATGATGTACATGTATTGGCTTTAGTATCACATTGGTTGGAATTCTATCAAATCCAAGTTGAGGTCATTATAAAGCAGCAGCATTTCACGCAGCAGCCAATAAAATGAGAATATACTGTAGATGGAAAGTTGGCTAAGATCATGCTTCCAGCTCCAAGAAAGGTTAAAGAGTAACTTAACACCAGGCTGAAAAGCAGTGTTTTGTTTATAAAGTGGGCAGCGTTTGAACTTCTCTCTTAAAAGACTACTCTGCCGATTTAACATTGCCTTCCTATAACGTTGTCGGACTCACAAAGACAGATCTTTTTTTATTCCACGCACTCCTCTTCCTTGTTCAAACCTTGGCGCCTACTTTAACCACAATGCAACTCAACCGCCAACAGTTAAGTCGCAGATTTGGGTGTGTTATGCTAGTAGTGGCTAATGTAGCCTCGAGCCACTAGCCTCAAGCAGAGATGAGGAGCAGGCTGCAGAGGTCTGATAACGTCATATCTTTCTAACTCCACACCACCTCCCATGAGAGACTGTCTGACAGGGTGGGAGACTGTCTCGGGTGTGGTCAGAAGTGCGCTTTTTTGCACCTGTAAGCAAACCCAACAGTGATGCCACAAGGTCCTGGAGTGCACCTGTACATTACTGCAGCCAAGTGAGAAGTTCAACCACTGGAGGTCAGTAAATACAAGATTTTCAGCAAGCGTTAAGTTACTCTTTAAGGAAGTATATTACAACTAATGGCAATGCTGTGTAAATACTGTCATACAAAAAAATTCGATATAATCCCAATTCACATCACAATCTCCAAAACTGTATTCTGAGAATATTTGGTTTACCATCAGCAGTTAGAATTACAGTTTTAGTAGCAGACCAAACATGCACCAGTGAGGAAGACCGTGCACCTTTAGACAGCCAGCAAAACGCTGGATGAAAATAATGAAATGACAAAAAAATAACTCTCACCAAAAGCTGGAAACCACTTCTGGTCTGACATTCATTTGGCCCCAGGATTACTGGATGGTCAATAGCAATATTGGCAGATGCCAATACATTGCCTATAGCTATACCCTAAAACCCATCCCATGTGTTTTCACGAACCCTCCCATTCCCCATGCGATATGCAAACTAACATTCATTACAGAGGTACCAACCGTCACGTCTCTGCCTTGTCGGATAGTGAGGTGTAACATTCAGGAAGGAGACTATATGGTAAGGCAGTAAAAGTGTAGGTCTATACTGCACACACTAACTGAGTATTACGCAAAAACAAAAGTAGTATAATGCCCACCGGAGAGGCACAGTATCACATAAAAGAAAATACAGATTCTAAAAAAATCATCAAGATAATCCGTTATATGGCATTGCTCACTAAAAACTCAAACCCCTCAAAGAACAGCAGTGATTCAAACATTTAGAAAGCGTCCTGAGTGCAATAATAAAGCAGTATTCCTGAGTGTTACACTGAATGAAAATGGGGGGGAAAAAAAAAACTTCAGCAACATTCTTCATAAGCTATTTGTTTTTAACCTGAGGTAGTTCCTAAAGCAGCTTCAAAAGGTGGAAGGGGATTGTGTGTCCCATCTCTCCATCAAAGCAGTTTGATTGGCCTCTGTGCTTCCCCGGTGTCAATGTTGCCCAATTTCTCGTTTAATCAGAGGTCTCGGGAGGCGGTGCCAAGTGGCTGTGCTCCTCCTCGACTCCTTTCGAGGGGGACGGTTTTCCCTGAGAACCCGGTGAGGACTGTTGTGCTTTGATTGGGCAGTTGGCAACCATGTGGTCGATGCTCTGGCAGAAATGGCACTTCTTGGGCTGGGGTGGTAACTTGCACTCTTTGGCGTGGTGGTCCAGGCCTCCGCAGTTGTAGCACCTATAAAAGCAGAGAGCATTTAGTCCGATGTAATGTGTGCTTAAACCTGCATTAACTGATTTTTTTCCTACGTGGGGGCAGCGAAAAGCGGCTCTGAACACAACAATGACATCATTATGAACAGTTAAATTGATATGGCCTACTTGTTACACATCCAGCAGAGCATCATTATTACTCAATTTGGAGTTGTGTTTCTGGCCAGCTGGCAAATGTAAGTCCACTATTCACTGTCCTTTTCGTTCTGTTTTTGGTCTCCACTTATTACTGGGAAATAGCTGGCTCTTTAGCTGCTAAACACTAGTATGTTCACTAGCTAGTCGTTCCCTTTGAATGTCTACAGTTGGTTTTTAGAGGTTTTTTGCTTAAGAGAGCTGCGGCCCAAAACAACACTAATGAGAGAGCGGTGAGAGTGAAACAAAATGATGCAATTGCAAGCCAGAAAACCAAAACAATACGCTGAAAGATGTTAAAAAGCTCCATAGAGCTGAGGGGAACTGCAGATAATTCTCTGTGGCACATACGAGGGACCCCTTTTATATACAAGTAGCCATGTGATCCATTGTTAATATAAAAGTATTGATTATAGCTGCTTTAAAGATCCTCTCATAGAAAAGCACTCTTTTTTTTAAATTCATACCTCTATTACTGCTGTGCAATATCCTCCGTCTCATTATAATCTTAATAAGCTACACTTAACTTGACAGTTCATGCACTATTACCGTATACTGTATTATTATCATCAACCGGTAAACCCACTTTGTACTTCACACTTATTTTATACTTATACCCACTTAGTACTTCATTTATTTTCTGACCTTTATTATAGTGTATTATATTTTTTGCCTAGTACTTCTATTCCTGTGTGCACTGACTAGTAGTAAGCTGCTATAACAAAAGTTTCCCCTCGGGGTCAAAAAAGTATTTCTGATTCTGAACAACAGTGTGTCTAATATGTTTTTTCCCTCACAAAAAATGTCATTAGCAAGTTAAAAAATGTCTTAAAATAACATCTTATTCATCCTCATTGAAAAATCTTGAATCTATGCATTAATTTCAAAACATTAACCGCTCGATGCAAGAAGTGTGCCGCCTCACAGAGTCTATTGTCATTTGTCCATTGCATATCTTTAACTCAGATTCAGGATTAACACACACAGTGAAACGTTCCTCCTTCAGCAGATGAATGTGAAAACAGCCTTCCAGTGTGAAACTCTGCGCATATGTAATTCTGCACAGTGAAGGTCAAACATCCAAATGAAGTAGCAATAACCAAAGCACATTTTTGAGTGGAGGGGGACTTTAAGTTACACCTGTTTGCCACTAGATGGCAACATTTTACCTAGAATGAATTGAGTTTGCGTTTGGTCATAAAT